>NW_027476224.1:442500-445587 GCF_051020955.1 Megalopta genalis | reverse complement strand
TTTACTAACCGAGCTTGCGGCGGGCCTGAACGCAAATACATTCGAAAATGGAGCAAGTTGCGGCCCAATACCGTAAAATAGTGTACCGTCACGCAGCCGGCCGGGCGATCGAGCGTCTGTCGTGTACGCGCGAAGACGACGCCGACAGTCAACAACTCGTGCCGTAGACCGACACGCAACGGGTCGCGACGTTCTACAAGGGGAGAAGTGCACGACTACGTTGCCGGAACATTTGCCGAAGACGGTGTGCCCTCGCATTGGCATCCACGAAGGGAACCATTCGGGGTATCGCACGCCAACGGAAGCCGAGCCTCGTTATCGATGAATCTCCCCATTCGATCTTTTGGGTTTCTCAGGTTTACCCCTGAACGGTTTCACGTACTCTTGAACTCTCTCTTCAAAGTTCTTTCAACTTTCCCTCACGGTACTTGTTCGCTATCGGTCTCGTGGTCATATTTAGCCTTAGATGGAGTTTACCACCCACTTAGGGCTGCACTCTCAAGCAACCCGACTCTAAGGAGAGGTCCTCCCGAAACGCGTACCGGTCGCTACGGGCCTGGCACCCTCTATGGATAAATGGCCCCATTCAAGATGGACTTGGACGCGGTTGCGACGTTACGGGATAAATTGACCCTCCTGAACACTACATTTCCCAACGGCGGAACTCCGCGGGATTCAGTGCTGGGCTAATTCCTGTTCGCTCGCCGCTACTAAGGAAATCCTGGTTAGTTTCTTTTCCTCCGCTTAGTAATATGCTTAAATTCAGCGGGTAATCTCGCCTACTCTGAGGTCGTCGGAACGTGAAAAAAAATTTTTTCAGAGCTTCCCCCCCCCCGAAAGCATTTTGCGAAACGTGTACAGAGCAACACAAAAAAAAAAAAAAATAAAAAAAACACAAAAAACCCTTAAGCAAAAAAAAAAACCGTTTATCGCGCCTCACCAATATATCTTTTATAAAATTCGATATCCTCTCCAAATATAGATCTTCGAAACACTCGCAAGACGATTACAATCGGTATAACTTTAACGTCCGTCCGAAAAGTACTTTCGGGGACTAGACGACCGATTGATCTCGTGCGGTTTCGCTATTCGATCATTTGAAGAGAACAAAAAGATATATGGGGCGACCGACAAACGGTTTTTCCCGTAGAACCAGACTCGCGATTGCGTTGACACACACATCATAGCCACACCAATAGAAGAGTTTTAGGACGGTAACCCGGGTGGGGTGTTCTTTACTCAGAATATGTGCAACATCGGATCTATATAGCCATCGATACAATTCGTACACAAATGTGTCGTACGAAGAGAGAGACTTTTTTTCCTCTGACAACATAACGGTAAGAGACATCCTTCCACACTCATAGGTTCCACTCCCTGGGGCTATGATATATATATACATATAAATTCAAATTCGAAGCAACGGTCACAATTCTACTCTATATTTTTGCGGGTTATGTGTTCTTTCGTTCAATTTCTTTCATGCGTTCGTTCGATCTCTGTACACAGTCTTCACATAGGACAGACTCGTGTAGTACGCTTTCGTGGGTTAAACCCATCTCGTTTCATTTCAGGCGACGTCGGGAGCGCGTTGAAAATGTACCAGTGAAATCTCGATAGTTCTACGAATACGAATCGTCCCGAAAAAGATTTTGTCACCGCTTCGAAGCGGTGTTTCAGACGGGCGGACGTATATAAAACATATACGACACACGACACCGCCTTCCACACTCACGCTAGTTCGAACACGATTTCCATCTCTCTCGAAGACTGTTAGACGTACGTAAAATTTCTCAATATCCATAGGACCGCGACAAACGCCGACGAAGCGCCCATCATTCGCTCGTACGTATATAGGCAACAAGTGCCATCAACGCAAGCAGTTTATAAGTACGTAAACGACCCTCAGCCAGGCGTGGTCCAGGAATTGTATCCGTGGACCGCAATGTGCGTTCGAAATGTCGATGTTCATGTGTCCTGCAGTTCACACGTTGACGCGCAATTAGCTGCGTTCTTCATCGACCCACGAGCCAAGTGATCCACCGTTCAGGGTAATTTTTCCCTTTTATTCTCTCATATATAATATAATGTGTATTTGCTATCCACCACATTTTTGTGTTATATTTCGGAACAAGCCGATACCCGAAGAGCTCCAACCAGCGCGCGAAGGAGATTCGGGAGTCGTCGTACGACGACATAATTGTCCCTTAAAGAACGAGATATTTCCGTCGAAACCATATATATATGTACGAGCAAATCCAAAACCACTGTTTTCTTGCAAGTTCGACGGTCGGAGCGAATAGAACATTGAAAAGCCTTCTATCGAAGAAACACAGAGAGTATATCACCTCCAAAAACGACGGGGATATGGATATTCAAACTGGACAATTATCAACCCGATACTGGATTCGAAAAGTTTCTCTCTCCTTTCGTCGTTATTTACACCGGACGGACTCACGGCCGGCTCTAGCTGGGTGTCATATATATATACGTCCCACGCTCATGCTGCCACTAGCGCGCAACAGAGTAGGGTGTCAATGACAACGACACAGCATTGAAACGAGCTACACAAGCCGGTCTCTCTTGATACCAATGTAAACGAGCATTAAGTTATCTTCAGACTGCCCGATATTTTCGTCCTTTGGACTTTCCCAACGATTCCTTTTTTTCTTTTTTTTTTACACACCACAGCGAAGACTTGAGGAAGCGTGATTAGCACGCTCGCATCCCTCCCTGTCCTACTACAACTGTAAAGAAAGAAAAAAGAATACATTGGGCTTTCTCTCTATCGAGAAGATGGCCTACGCAACGCAGATCAAAGGCCTAATACGTGTAATATAATACGCGTCTGGCCGTGTATAAATCACGCACGAATGATCTGGTCGGGCCCAACTCTTCTCGTACGCTTATTTTTCCGTGTTGGGGCACTATCATAAAATCACACAAACCCCAACACGTGTGTGTCTTGGAAGGAAGATGGCCTACGCAACGCAGATCAAAGGCCTAATACGTGTAGTACACACGTCTGCCGTGTAAATCACGCACGAATGATCTGGTCGGGCCCAACTCTTCTCCACCACACCACAT
>NW_027476224.1:425000-440000 GCF_051020955.1 Megalopta genalis | reverse complement strand
CACAAGATAATTTTATCTTCAAGAGTCTCGCTATTAACATCTTGTAAGATAAATGTACGTCCCAGCTAAAACGTACAAATACTTCAAGTTAAGTAATAATATATCATCGCTATTGACAAATTTTTAAGATCCAAGACACAGTTCTCTCTATATGTTTTAATATTTTTTATGTACTCAAATATATTCAAAGGAAAAAGTACATGGGTGATGCCATAGTCGTGGAAGCGCGTACGCTCACGCTGATCTTCTGACCGCCGGAAGCACGAAACCTCTGATCTGGGCAAAATCGGCAAGCCGAGGAAGAACGGACAGGACACATGCTGGACTGGCGAGAAAGCGTGTTCTTCCGCTCGCGCTAGGCATTTCGATTTCTGACACCTCTTGATTTAAAAAATCAGTTTTTTGATAGTTTTCTCTCTCCACTGGGCTATTCATTTTAGCCACAGTTTTCAATTGGTACGATTTGCTTCCAAATCTTACAGATGCATTTTAAAAAATTTTTCCATCGCTCGGACAGAAGAGTCGATTGCTCAGTGAGTACGAGTATACATACAAAGTGCATACGGGTAACCAACCCCGTAGGGCTTGCCACATATGGGCCATTCGGTCAAAGACACCGACCCGTGGCCACGCTGTGTGGAGAAAAGTCCGTAACGTAAACGGCACGAAACAGTCAGGACCGAAGCCCCGAAGGAGCTCTGAGACAGCTTCTCGACCGAGATCGTAGAATTGGCCCAAAACCCGCTCTGCTCCGTCCGCCTCGCACGGACCGTGTATCTCTTATAGATACCGAACGGCCGGCAAGGACGCCGGCGCCGCCGGCCGAATAGCACGCGCGCTTATGAGTGTAAACCGCCGCGGCAACAGACCGCCCGGCCGTGCTGTTGTAACATAGCGCGTGAACGAACGAAAAAAATTTTTATAGTAAACATTAAAATAAATTACACTACCGTAAACTAGACAAAAAATTACACATTTTTTCCCAATATGAAAATTTTCACAAACTTTTTAAAGTCCCATCGCATCGAGTAAACTTTTTTAATAACGCGTCCGCACGATTCTAAATGCTTAATCCATATGTGAAATCGTTCACTGATCACGAATATCGTATTTAAAAAAATTACAAAAATTTATTTTTCAAAATAATCAAAAAAAACCGAAAAATCACAAGAGTAAAGTACCATTATTTTAAACAACATGTCGTTCTAAATGCTTAATCCCTATGTAAAAAAGTTATTTAAGCAAGAATATGTAATTGAAAAAAATTAGAAAAATTTATTTTAGCCGTAAATCGAAAATAATGGGGACACCGGAGCTGTTCGAAGCGCCGAGACGCGCCGCGTACGGCCGAATATTTTCTAAGTCCCAACGTACCGATCAAGAGTAAAGTACCATTTTCCTACATTAGATTTCGTTCTAAATGCTTAATCCCTATGTAAAAACGTTAGTTAAGCAAGAATATCGTATTTTTAAAAAAATCTAATGATACGATTTTCCAGAAAATTGAAAAAACCGAAAAATGTCAAGAGTAAAGTGCCATTTTCTGACATTAGATTTCGTTCTAAATGCTTAATCCCTATGTAGAAACGTTAGTTAAGCAAGAATATCGTATTTTTAAAAAAATCTAATGATAGGATTTTTCAGAAAATTGAAAAAACCGTAAAATGTCAAGAGTAAAGTGCCCTTATTTTAAACAATGTATCGTTCTAAATGCTTAATCCCTATGTAAAAAAGTTATTTTAGCAGGAATATGTTATTGAAAAAAATTAGAAAAATTTATTTTAGCCGTAAATCGAAAATAATGGGGACACCGGAGCTGTTCGAAGCGCCGAGCGCGCCGCGTACGCCCGAATATTTTCAAAGTCCCAACGTACCGATCAAGAGTAAAGTACCATTTTCCTACATTAGATTTCGTTCTAAATGCTTAATCCCTATGTAAAAACGTTAGTTAAGCAAGAATATCGTATTTTAAAAAAAATCTAATGATAGGATTTTCCAGAAAATTGAAAAAACCGAAAAATGTCAAGAGTAAAGTGCCATTTTCTGACATTAGATTTCGTTCTAAATGCTTAATCCCTATGTAGAAAGGTTAGTTAAGCAAGATTATCGTATTTTTAAAAAAATCTAATGATAGGATTTTTCAGAAAATTGAAAAAACCGTAAAATGTCAAGAGTAAAGTGCCCTTATTTTAAACATTATATCGTTCTAAATGCTTAATCCCTATGTAAAAAAGTTATCTAAGCAAGAATATGTTATTGAATAAAATGAGAAAAATTTATTTTAGCCGTAAATCGAAAATAATGGGTCGAGCGAATCGGTCGATTGCGCCGAGACGCGCTATGATGCAACAGACGAGCGATTGGAACGCCCGAATATTTTCAAAGTCCCAACGTACCGATCAAGAGTAAAGTACCATTTTCCTACATTAGATTTCGTTCTAAATGCTTAATCCCTATGTAAAAACGTTAGTTAAGCAAGAATATCGTATTTTTAAAAAAATCTAATGATAGGATTTTCCAGAAAATTGAAAAAACCGAAAAATGTCAAGAGTAAAGTGCCATTTTCTGACATTAGATTTCGTTCTAAATGCTTAATCCCTATGTAGAAACGTTAGTTAAGCAAGAATATCGTATTTTTAAAAAAATCTAATGATAGGATTTTTCAGAAAATTGAAAAAACCGTAAAATGTCAAGAGTAAAGTGCCCTTACTTTAAACAATGCATCGTTCTAAATGCTTAATCCCTATGTAAAAAAGTTATTTAAGCAGGAATATGTTATTGAAAAAAATTAGAAAAATTTATTTTAGCCGTAAATCGAAAATAATGGATCGAGCGAATCGGTCGATTGCGCCGAGACGCGCTATGATGCAACAGACGAGCGATTGGAACCCCCGAATATTTTCAAAGTCCCAACGTACCGATCAAGAGTAAAGTACCATTTTCCTACATTAGATTTCGTTCTAAATGCTTAATCCCTATGTAAAAACGTTAGTTAAGCAAGAATATCGTATTTTTAAAAAAATCTAATGATACGATTTTCCAGAAAATTGAAAAAACCGAAAAATGTCAAGAGTAAAGTGCCATTTTCTGACATTAGATTTCGTTCTAAATGCTTAATCCCTATGTAGAAACGTTAGTTAAGCAAGAATATCGTATTTTTAAAAAAATCTAATGATAGGATTTTTCAGAAAATTGAAAAAACCGTAAAATGTCAAGAGTAAAGTGCCCTTACTTTAAACAATGTATCGTTCTAAATGCTTAATCCCTATGTAAAAAAGTTATTTAAGCAGGAATATGTTATTGAAAAAAATTAGAAAAATTTATTTTAGCCGTAAATCGAAAATAATGGATCGAGCGAATCGGTCGATTGCGCCGAGACGCGCTATGATGCAACAGACGAGCGATTGGAACCCCCGAATATTTTCAAAGTCCCAACGTACCGATCAAGAGTAAAGTACCATTTTCCTACATTAGATTTCGTTCTAAATGCTTAATCCCTATGTAAAAACGTTAGTTAAGCAAGAATATCGTATTTTTAAAAAAATCTAATGATACGATTTTCCAGAAAATTGAAAAAACCGAAAAATGTCAAGAGTAAAGTGCCATTTTCTGACATTAGATTTCGTTCTAAATGCTTAATCCCTATGTAGAAAGGTTAGTTAAGCAAGATTATCGTATTTTTAAAAAAATCTAATGATAGGATTTTTCAGAAAATTGAAAAAACCGTAAAATGTCAAGAGTAAAGTGCCCTTATTTTAAACATTATATCGTTCTAAATGCTTAATCCCTATGTAAAAAAGTTATCTAAGCAAGAATATGTTATTGAATAAAATGAGAAAAATTTATTTTAGCCGTAAATCGAAAATAATGGGTCGAGCGAATCGGTCGATTGCGCCGAGACGCGCTATGATGCAACAGACGAGCGATTGGAACGCCCGAATATTTTCAAAGTCCCAACGTACCGATCAAGAGTAAAGTACCATTTTCCTACATTAGATTTCGTTCTAAATGCTTAATCCCTATGTAAAAACGTTAGTTAAGCAAGAATATCGTATTTTTAAAAAAATCTAATGATAGGATTTTCCAGAAAATTGAAAAAACCGAAAAATGTCAAGAGTAAAGTGCCATTTTCTGACATTAGATTTCGTTCTAAATGCTTAATCCCTATGTAGAAACGTTAGTTAAGCAAGAATATCGTATTTTTAAAAAAATCTAATGATAGGATTTTTCAGAAAATTGAAAAAACCGTAAAATGTCAAGAGTAAAGTGCCCTTACTTTAAACAATGCATCGTTCTAAATGCTTAATCCCTATGTAAAAAAGTTATTTAAGCAGGAATATGTTATTGAAAAAAATTAGAAAAATTTATTTTAGCCGTAAATCGAAAATAATGGATCGAGCGAATCGGTCGATTGCGCCGAGACGCGCTATGATGCAACAGACGAGCGATTGGAACCCCCGAATATTTTCAAAGTCCCAACGTACCGATCAAGAGTAAAGTACCATTTTCCTACATTAGATTTCGTTCTAAATGCTTAATCCCTATGTAAAAACGTTAGTTAAGCAAGAATATCGTATTTTTAAAAAAATCTAATGATACGATTTTCCAGAAAATTGAAAAAACCGAAAAATGTCAAGAGTAAAGTGCCATTTTCTGACATTAGATTTCGTTCTAAATGCTTAATCCCTATGTAGAAACGTTAGTTAAGCAAGAATATCGTATTTTTAAAAAAATCTAATGATAGGATTTTTCAGAAAATTGAAAAAACCGTAAAATGTCAAGAGTAAAGTGCCCTTACTTTAAACAATGTATCGTTCTAAATGCTTAATCCCTATGTAAAAAAGTTATTTAAGCAGGAATATGTTATTGAAAAAAATTAGAAAAATTTATTTTAGCCGTAAATCGAAAATAATGGATCGAGCGAATCGGTCGATTGCGCCGAGACGCGCTATGATGCAACAGACGAGCGATTGGAACCCCCGAATATTTTCAAAGTCCCAACGTACCGATCAAGAGTAAAGTACCATTTTCCTACATTAGATTTCGTTCTAAATGCTTAATCCCTATGTAAAAACGTTAGTTAAGCAAGAATATCGTATTTTTAAAAAAATCTAATGATACGATTTTCCAGAAAATTGAAAAAACCGAAAAATGTCAAGAGTAAAGTGCCATTTTCTGACATTAGATTTCGTTCTAAATGCTTAATCCCTATGTAGAAACGTTAGTTAAGCAAGAATATCGTATTTTTAAAAAAATCTAATGATAGGATTTTTCAGAAAATTGAAAAAACCGTAAAATGTCAAGAGTAAAGTGCCCTTATTTTAAACAATGTATCGTTCTAAATGCTTAATCCCTATGTAAAAAAGTTATTTTAGCAGGAATATGTTATTGAAAAAAATTAGAAAAATTTATTTTAGCCGTAAATCGAAAATAATGGGGACACCGGAGCTGTTCGAAGCGCCGAGCGCGCCGCGTACGCCCGAATATTTTCAAAGTCCCAACGTACCGATCAAGAGTAAAGTACCATTTTCCTACATTAGATTTCGTTCTAAATGCTTAATCCCTATGTAAAAACGTTAGTTAAGCAAGAATATCGTATTTTAAAAAAAATCTAATGATAGGATTTTCCAGAAAATTGAAAAAACCGAAAAATGTCAAGAGTAAAGTGCCATTTTCTGACATTAGATTTCGTTCTAAATGCTTAATCCCTATGTAGAAAGGTTAGTTAAGCAAGATTATCGTATTTTTAAAAAAATCTAATGATAGGATTTTTCAGAAAATTGAAAAAACCGTAAAATGTCAAGAGTAAAGTGCCCTTATTTTAAACATTATATCGTTCTAAATGCTTAATCCCTATGTAAAAAAGTTATCTAAGCAAGAATATGTTATTGAATAAAATGAGAAAAATTTATTTTAGCCGTAAATCGAAAATAATGGGTCGAGCGAATCGGTCGATTGCGCCGAGACGCGCTATGATGCAACAGACGAGCGATTGGAACGCCCGAATATTTTCAAAGTCCCAACGTACCGATCAAGAGTAAAGTACCATTTTCCTACATTAGATTTCGTTCTAAATGCTTAATCCCTATGTAAAAACGTTAGTTAAGCAAGAATATCGTATTTTTAAAAAAATCTAATGATAGGATTTTCCAGAAAATTGAAAAAACCGAAAAATGTCAAGAGTAAAGTGCCATTTTCTGACATTAGATTTCGTTCTAAATGCTTAATCCCTATGTAGAAACGTTAGTTAAGCAAGAATATCGTATTTTTAAAAAAATCTAATGATAGGATTTTTCAGAAAATTGAAAAAACCGTAAAATGTCAAGAGTAAAGTGCCCTTACTTTAAACAATGCATCGTTCTAAATGCTTAATCCCTATGTAAAAAAGTTATTTAAGCAGGAATATGTTATTGAAAAAAATTAGAAAAATTTATTTTAGCCGTAAATCGAAAATAATGGATCGAGCGAATCGGTCGATTGCGCCGAGACGCGCTATGATGCAACAGACGAGCGATTGGAACCCCCGAATATTTTCAAAGTCCCAACGTACCGATCAAGAGTAAAGTACCATTTTCCTACATTAGATTTCGTTCTAAATGCTTAATCCCTATGTAAAAACGTTAGTTAAGCAAGAATATCGTATTTTTAAAAAAATCTAATGATACGATTTTCCAGAAAATTGAAAAAACCGAAAAATGTCAAGAGTAAAGTGCCATTTTCTGACATTAGATTTCGTTCTAAATGCTTAATCCCTATGTAGAAACGTTAGTTAAGCAAGAATATCGTATTTTTAAAAAAATCTAATGATAGGATTTTTCAGAAAATTGAAAAAACCGTAAAATGTCAAGAGTAAAGTGCCCTTACTTTAAACAATGTATCGTTCTAAATGCTTAATCCCTATGTAAAAAAGTTATTTAAGCAGGAATATGTTATTGAAAAAAATTAGAAAAATTTATTTTAGCCGTAAATCGAAAATAATGGATCGAGCGAATCGGTCGATTGCGCCGAGACGCGCTATGATGCAACAGACGAGCGATTGGAACCCCCGAATATTTTCAAAGTCCCAACGTACCGATCAAGAGTAAAGTACCATTTTCCTACATTAGATTTCGTTCTAAATGCTTAATCCCTATGTAAAAACGTTAGTTAAGCAAGAATATCGTATTTTTAAAAAAATCTAATGATACGATTTTCCAGAAAATTGAAAAAACCGAAAAATGTCAAGAGTAAAGTGCCATTTTCTGACATTAGATTTCGTTCTAAATGCTTAATCCCTATGTAGAAAGGTTAGTTAAGCAAGATTATCGTATTTTTAAAAAAATCTAATGATAGGATTTTTCAGAAAATTGAAAAAACCGTAAAATGTCAAGAGTAAAGTGCCCTTATTTTAAACATTATATCGTTCTAAATGCTTAATCCCTATGTAAAAAAGTTATCTAAGCAAGAATATGTTATTGAATAAAATGAGAAAAATTTATTTTAGCCGTAAATCGAAAATAATGGGTCGAGCGAATCGGTCGATTGCGCCGAGACGCGCTATGATGCAACAGACGAGCGATTGGAACGCCCGAATATTTTCAAAGTCCCAACGTACCGATCAAGAGTAAAGTACCATTTTCCTACATTAGATTTCGTTCTAAATGCTTAATCCCTATGTAAAAACGTTAGTTAAGCAAGAATATCGTATTTTTAAAAAAATCTAATGATAGGATTTTCCAGAAAATTGAAAAAACCGAAAAATGTCAAGAGTAAAGTGCCATTTTCTGACATTAGATTTCGTTCTAAATGCTTAATCCCTATGTAGAAACGTTAGTTAAGCAAGAATATCGTATTTTTAAAAAAATCTAATGATAGGATTTTTCAGAAAATTGAAAAAACCGTAAAATGTCAAGAGTAAAGTGCCCTTACTTTAAACAATGCATCGTTCTAAATGCTTAATCCCTATGTAAAAAAGTTATTTAAGCAGGAATATGTTATTGAAAAAAATTAGAAAAATTTATTTTAGCCGTAAATCGAAAATAATGGATCGAGCGAATCGGTCGATTGCGCCGAGACGCGCTATGATGCAACAGACGAGCGATTGGAACCCCCGAATATTTTCAAAGTCCCAACGTACCGATCAAGAGTAAAGTACCATTTTCCTACATTAGATTTCGTTCTAAATGCTTAATCCCTATGTAAAAACGTTAGTTAAGCAAGAATATCGTATTTTTAAAAAAATCTAATGATACGATTTTCCAGAAAATTGAAAAAACCGAAAAATGTCAAGAGTAAAGTGCCATTTTCTGACATTAGATTTCGTTCTAAATGCTTAATCCCTATGTAGAAAGGTTAGTTAAGCAAGATTATCGTATTTTTAAAAAAATCTAATGATAGGATTTTTCAGAAAATTGAAAAAACCGTAAAATGTCAAGAGTAAAGTGCCCTTATTTTAAACATTATATCGTTCTAAATGCTTAATCCCTATGTAAAAAAGTTATCTAAGCAAGAATATGTTATTGAATAAAATGAGAAAAATTTATTTTAGCCGTAAATCGAAAATAATGGGTCGAGCGAATCGGTCGATTGCGCCGAGACGCGCTATGATGCAACAGACGAGCGATTGGAACGCCCGAATATTTTCAAAGTCCCAACGTACCGATCAAGAGTAAAGTACCATTTTCCTACATTAGATTTCGTTCTAAATGCTTAATCCCTATGTAAAAACGTTAGTTAAGCAAGAATATCGTATTTTTAAAAAAATCTAATGATAGGATTTTCCAGAAAATTGAAAAAACCGAGAAATGTCAAGAGTAAAGTGCCATTTTCTGACATTAGATTTCGTTCTAAATGCTTAATCCCTATGTAGAAACGTTAGTTAAGCAAGAATATCGTATTTTTAAAAAAATCTAATGATAGGATTTTTCAGAAAATTGAAAAAACCGTAAAATGTCAAGAGTAAAGTGCCCTTACTTTAAACAATGCATCGTTCTAAATGCTTAATCCCTATGTAAAAAAGTTATTTAAGCAGGAATATGTTATTGAAAAAAATTAGAAAAATTTATTTTAGCCGTAAATCGAAAATAATGGATCGAGCGAATCGGTCGATTGCGCCGAGACGCGCTATGATGCAACAGACGAGCGATTGGAACCCCCGAATATTTTCAAAGTCCCAACGTACCGATCAAGAGTAAAGTACCATTTTCCTACATTAGATTTCGTTCTAAATGCTTAATCCCTATGTAAAAACGTTAGTTAAGCAAGAATATCGTATTTTTAAAAAAATCTAATGATACGATTTTCCAGAAAATTGAAAAAACCGAAAAATGTCAAGAGTAAAGTGCCATTTTCTGACATTAGATTTCGTTCTAAATGCTTAATCCCTATGTAGAAACGTTAGTTAAGCAAGAATATCGAATTTTTAAAAAAATCTAATGATAGGATTTTTCAGAAAATTGAAAAAACCGTAAAATGTCAAGAGTAAAGTGCCCTTACTTTAAACAATGTATCGTTCTAAATGCTTAATCCCTATGTAAAAAAGTTATTTAAGCAGGAATATGTTATTGAAAAAAATTAGAAAAATTTATTTTAGCCGTAAATCGAAAATAATGGGGACACCGGAGCTGTTCGAAGCGCCGAGCGCGCCGCGTACGCCCGAATATTTTCAAAGTCCCAACGTACCGATCAAGAGTAAAGTACCATTTTCCTACATTAGATTTCGTTCTAAATGCTTAATCCCTATGTAAAAACGTTAGTTAAGCAAGAATATCGTATTTTTAAAAAAATCTAATGATAGGATTTTCCAGAAAATTGAAAAAACCGAAAAATGTCAAGAGTAAAGTGCCATTTTCTGACATTAGATTTCGTTCTAAATGCTTAATCCCTATGTAGAAACGTTAGTTAAGCAAGAATATCGTATTTTTAAAAAAATCTAATGATAGGATTTTTCAGAAAATTGAAAAAACCGTAAAATGTCAAGAGTAAAGTGCCCTTATTTTAAACAATGTATCGTTCTAAATGCTTAATCCCTATGTAAAAAAGTTATTTAAGCAGGAATATGTTATTGAAAAAAATTAGAAAAATTTATTTTAGCCGTAAATCGATAATAATGGATCGAGCGAATCGCTCGATTGCGCCGAGACGCGCTATGATGCAACAGACGAGCGATTGGAACGCCCGAATATTTTCAAAGTCCCAACGTACCGATCAAGAGTAAAGTACCATTTTCCTACATTAGATTTCGTTCTAAATGCTTAATCCCTATGTAGAAACGTTAGTTAAGCAAGAATATCGTATTTTTAAAAAAATCTAATGATAGGATTTTCCAGAAAATTGAAAAAACCGAAAAATGTCAAGAGTAAAGTGCCATTTTCTGACATTAGATTTCGTTCTAAATGCTTAATCCCTATGTAGAAACGTTAGTTAAGCAAGAATATCGTATTTTTAAAAAAATCTAATGATAGGATTTTTCAGAAGATTGAAAAAACCGTAAAATGTCAAGAGTAAAGTGCCCTTATTTTAAACAATGTATCGTTCTAAATGCTTAATCCCTATGTAAAAAAGTTATTTAAGCAGGAATATGTTATTGAAAAAAATTAGAAAAATTTATTTTAGCCGTAAATCGAAAATAATGGATCGAGCGAATCGGTCGATTGCGCCGAGACGCGCTATGATGCAACAGACGAGCGATTGGAACGCCCGAATATTTTCAAAGTCCCAACGTACCGATCAAGAGTAAAGTACCATTTTCCTACATTAGATTTCGTTCTAAATGCTTAATCCCTATGTAAAAACGTTAGTTAAGCAAGAATATCGTATTTTTAAAAAAATCTAATGATAGGATTTTCCAGAAAAATGAAAAAACCGAAAAATGTCAAGAGTAAAGTGCCATTTTCTGACATTAGATTTCGTTCTAAATGCTTAATCCCTATGTAGAAACGTTAGTTAAGCAAGAATATCGTATTTTTAAAAAAATCTAATGATAGGATTTTTCAGAAAATTGAAAAAACCGTAAAATGTCAAGAGTAAAGTGCCCTTATTTTAAACAATGTATCGTTCTAAATGCTTAATCCCTATGTAAAAAAGTTATTTAAGCAGGAATATGTTATTGAAAAAAATTAGAAAAATTTATTTTAGCCGTAAATCGAAAATAATGGATCGAGCGAATCGGTCGATTGCGCCGAGACGCGCTATGATGCAACAGACGAGCGATTGGAACCCCCGAATATTTTCAAAGTCCCAACGTACCGATCAAGAGTAAAGTACCATTTTCCTACATTAGATTTCGTTCTAAATGCTTAATCCCTATGTAAAAACGTTAGTTAAGCAAGAATATCGTATTTTAAAAAAAATCTAATGATAGGATTTTCCAGAAAAATGAAAAAACCGAAAAATGTCAAGAGTAAAGTGCCATTTTCTGACATTAGATTTCGTTCTAAATGCTTAATCCCTATGTAGAAACGTTAGTTAAGCAAGAATATCGTATTTTTAAAAAAATCTAATGATAGGATTTTCCAGAAAATTGAAAAAACCGAAAAATGTCAAGAGTAAAGTGCCCTTATTTTAAACATTATATCGTTCTAAATGCTTAATCCCTATGTAAAAAAGTTATCTAAGCAAGAATATGTTATTGAATAAAATGAGAAAAATTTATTTTAGCCGTAAATCGAAAATAATGGGTCGAGCGAATCGCTCGATTGCGCCGAGACGCGCTATGATGCAACAGACGAGCGATTGGAACGCCCGAATATTTTCAAAGTCCCAACGTACCGATCAAGAGTAAAGTACCATTTTCCTACATTAGATTTCGTTCTAAATGCTTAATCCCTATGTAGAAACGTTAGTTAAGCAAGAATATCGTATTTTTAAAAAAATCTAATGATAGGATTTTCCAGAAAATTGAAAAAACCGAAAAATGTCAAGAGTAAAGTGCCATTTTCTGACATTAGATTTCGTTCTAAATGCTTAATCCCTATGTAGAAACGTTAGTTAAGCAAGAATATCGTATTTTTAAAAAAATCTAATGATAGGATTTTTCAGAAAATTGAAAAAACCGTAAAATGTCAAGAGTAAAGTGCCCTTACTTTAAACAATGCATCGTTCTAAATGCTTAATCCCTATGTAAAAACGTTAGTTAAGCAAGAATATCGTATTTTTAAAAAAATCTAATGATAGGATTTTCCAGAAAATTGAAAAAACCGAAAAATGTCAAGAGTAAAGTGCCATTTTCTGACATTAGATTTCGTTCTAAATGCTTAATCCCTATGTAGAAACGTTAGTTAAGCAAGAATATCGTATTTTTAAAAAAATCTAATGATAGGATTTTTCAGAAAATTGAAAAAACCGTAAAATGTCAAGAGTAAAGTGCCCTTATTTTAAACAATGTATCGTTCTAAATGCTTAATCCCTATGTAAAAAAGTTATTTAAGCAGGAATATGTTATTGAAAAAAATTAGAAAAATTTATTTTAGCCGTAAATCGAAAATAATGGATCGAGCGAATCGCTCGATTGCGCCGAGACGCGCTATGATGCAACAGACGAGCGATTGGAACGCCCGAATATTTTCAAAGTCCCAACGTACCGATCAAGAGTAAAGTACCATTTTCCTACATTAGATTTCGTTCTAAATGCTTAATCCCTATGTAGAAACGTTAGTTAAGCAAGAATATCGTATTTTTAAAAAAATCTAATGATAGGATTTTCCAGAAAATTGAAAAAACCGAAAAATGTCAAGAGTAAAGTGCCATTTTCTGACATTAGATTTCGTTCTAAATGCTTAATCCCTATGTAGAAACGTTAGTTAAGCAAGAATATCGTATTTTTAAAAAAATCTAATGATAGGATTTTTCAGAAGATTGAAAAAACCGTAAAATGTCAAGAGTAAAGTGCCCTTATTTTAAACAATGTATCGTTCTAAATGCTTAATCCCTATGTAAAAAAGTTATTTAAGCAGGAATATGTTATTGAAAAAAATTAGAAAAATTTATTTTAGCCGTAAATCGAAAAGAAGTCTGTTCGTTTCTCTGTCTCTCTCGCGCGATCGAACTATCGATGTTTCCCGACAAACTATTGGAAGTTTAATTAAATTTTATACATGAAATTACTCGTTTTGATCCCCGCTACACAGCCGTATACTTTTTATAATTTTGTGGAATCGGGAACCTTGAAATATTTAACATAACGCGGATCGACTGTCTCTGTCTCTTTCTAGATCGGAAGAATCGATGTTTCCCGGCAAACTATTGGGAGTTTAATTAAACTTTATACATGAAATTACTCGTTCTGATCCCCGCTACACAGCCGTATACTTTTTATAATTTTGTGGAATCGGGAACCTCGAAATATTTATCATAACGCGGATCGACTGTCTCTGTCTCTTTCTAGATCGGAAGAATCGATGTTTCCCGGCAAACTATTGGGAGTTTAATTAAACTTTATACATGAAATTACTCGTTTTGGTCCCCGCTACACAGCCGTATACTTTTTATAATTTTGTGGAATCGGGAACCTCGAAATATTTATCATAACGCGGATCGACTGTCTCTGTCTCTTTCTAGATCGGAAGAATCGATGTTTCCCGGCAAACTATTGGGAGTTTAATTAAACTTTATACATGAAATTACTCGTTCTGATCCCCGCTACACAGCCGTATACTTTTTATAATTTTGTGGAATCGGGAACCTTGAAATATTTAACATAACGCGGATCGACTGTCTCTGTCTCTTTCTAGATCGGAAGAATCGATGTTTCCCGGCAAACTATTGGGAGTTTAATTAAACTTTATACATGAAATTACTCGTTCTGATCCCCGCTACACAGCCGTATACTTTTTATAATTTTGTGGAATCGGGAACCTCGAAATATTTATCATAACGCGGATCGACTGTCTCTGTCTCTTTCTAGATCGGAATAATCGATGTTTCCCGGCAAACTATTGGGAGTTTAATTAAACTTTATACATGAAATTACTCGTTTTGGTCCCCGCTACACAGCCGTATACTTTTTATAATTTTATGGAATCGGGAACCTTGAAATATTTAACATAACGCGGATCGACTGTCTCTGTCTCTTTCTAGATCGGAATAATCGATGTTTCCCGGCAAACTATTGGGAGATTAATTAAACTTTATACACGAAATTACTCGTTTTGATCCCCGCTACACAGCCGTATACTTTTTATAATTTTGTGGAATCGGTAACCTTGAGATATTTAACATAACGCGGATCGACTGTCTCTGTCTCTTTCTAGATCGGAATTATCGATGTTTCCCGGCAAAGTAATGGGAGATTAATTAAACTTTATACACGAAATTACTCGTTTTGATCCCCGCTACACAGCCGTATACTTTTTATAATTTTGTGGAATCGGGAACCTTGAAATATTTAACATAACGCGGATCGACTGTCTCTGTCTCTTTCTAGATCGGAAGAATCGATGTTTCCCGGCAAACTATTGGGAGTTTAATTAAACTTTATACATGAAATTACTCGTTTTGGTCCCCGCTACACAGCCGTATACTTTTTATAATTTTGTGGAATCGGGAACCTCGAAATATTTATCATAACGCGGATCGACTGTCTCTGTCTCTTTCTAGATCGGAAGAATCGATGTTTCCCGGCAAACTATTGGGATATTAATTAAACTTTATACACGAAATTACTCGTTTTGGTCCCTGCTACACAGCCGTATACTTTTTATAATTTTGTGGAATCGGGAACCTTGAAATATTTAACATAACGCGGATCGACTGTCTCTCTCTCTTTCTAGATCGGAATAATCGATGTTTCCCGGCAAACTATTGGGAGATTAATTAAACTTTATACATGAAATTACTCGTTTTGGTCCCCGCTACACAGCCGTATACTTTTTATAATTTTATGGAATCGGGAACCTTGAAATATTTAACATAACGCGGATCGACTGTCTCTGTCTCTTTCTAGATCGGAATAATCGATGTTTCCCGGCAAACTATTGGGAGATTAATTAAACTTTATACACGAAATTACTCGTTTTGATCCCC
>NW_027476224.1:392500-412500 GCF_051020955.1 Megalopta genalis | reverse complement strand
AAAAAAATCTAATGATACGATTTTCCAGAAAATTGAAAAAACCGAAAAATGTCAAGAGTAAAGTGCCATTTTCTGACATTAGATTTCGTTCTAAATGCTTAATCCCTATGTAGAAACGTTAGTTAAGCAAGAATATCGTATTTTTAAAAAAATCTAATGATAGGATTTTTCAGAAAATTGAAAAAACCGTAAAATGTCAAGAGTAAAGTGCCCTTATTTTAAACAATGTATCGTTCTAAATGCTTAATCCCTATGTAAAAAAGTTATTTTAGCAGGAATATGTTATTGAAAAAAATTAGAAAAATTTATTTTAGCCGTAAATCGAAAATAATGGGGACACCGGAGCTGTTCGAAGCGCCGAGCGCGCCGCGTACGCCCGAATATTTTCAAAGTCCCAACGTACCGATCAAGAGTAAAGTACCATTTTCCTACATTAGATTTCGTTCTAAATGCTTAATCCCTATGTAAAAACGTTAGTTAAGCAAGAATATCGTATTTTAAAAAAAATCTAATGATAGGATTTTCCAGAAAATTGAAAAAACCGAAAAATGTCAAGAGTAAAGTGCCATTTTCTGACATTAGATTTCGTTCTAAATGCTTAATCCCTATGTAGAAAGGTTAGTTAAGCAAGATTATCGTATTTTTAAAAAAATCTAATGATAGGATTTTTCAGAAAATTGAAAAAACCGTAAAATGTCAAGAGTAAAGTGCCCTTATTTTAAACATTATATCGTTCTAAATGCTTAATCCCTATGTAAAAAAGTTATCTAAGCAAGAATATGTTATTGAATAAAATGAGAAAAATTTATTTTAGCCGTAAATCGAAAATAATGGGTCGAGCGAATCGGTCGATTGCGCCGAGACGCGCTATGATGCAACAGACGAGCGATTGGAACGCCCGAATATTTTCAAAGTCCCAACGTACCGATCAAGAGTAAAGTACCATTTTCCTACATTAGATTTCGTTCTAAATGCTTAATCCCTATGTAAAAACGTTAGTTAAGCAAGAATATCGTATTTTTAAAAAAATCTAATGATAGGATTTTCCAGAAAATTGAAAAAACCGAAAAATGTCAAGAGTAAAGTGCCATTTTCTGACATTAGATTTCGTTCTAAATGCTTAATCCCTATGTAGAAACGTTAGTTAAGCAAGAATATCGTATTTTTAAAAAAATCTAATGATAGGATTTTTCAGAAAATTGAAAAAACCGTAAAATGTCAAGAGTAAAGTGCCCTTACTTTAAACAATGCATCGTTCTAAATGCTTAATCCCTATGTAAAAAAGTTATTTAAGCAGGAATATGTTATTGAAAAAAATTAGAAAAATTTATTTTAGCCGTAAATCGAAAATAATGGATCGAGCGAATCGGTCGATTGCGCCGAGACGCGCTATGATGCAACAGACGAGCGATTGGAACCCCCGAATATTTTCAAAGTCCCAACGTACCGATCAAGAGTAAAGTACCATTTTCCTACATTAGATTTCGTTCTAAATGCTTAATCCCTATGTAAAAACGTTAGTTAAGCAAGAATATCGTATTTTTAAAAAAATCTAATGATACGATTTTCCAGAAAATTGAAAAAACCGAAAAATGTCAAGAGTAAAGTGCCATTTTCTGACATTAGATTTCGTTCTAAATGCTTAATCCCTATGTAGAAACGTTAGTTAAGCAAGAATATCGTATTTTTAAAAAAATCTAATGATAGGATTTTTCAGAAAATTGAAAAAACCGTAAAATGTCAAGAGTAAAGTGCCCTTACTTTAAACAATGTATCGTTCTAAATGCTTAATCCCTATGTAAAAAAGTTATTTAAGCAGGAATATGTTATTGAAAAAAATTAGAAAAATTTATTTTAGCCGTAAATCGAAAATAATGGATCGAGCGAATCGGTCGATTGCGCCGAGACGCGCTATGATGCAACAGACGAGCGATTGGAACCCCCGAATATTTTCAAAGTCCCAACGTACCGATCAAGAGTAAAGTACCATTTTCCTACATTAGATTTCGTTCTAAATGCTTAATCCCTATGTAAAAACGTTAGTTAAGCAAGAATATCGTATTTTTAAAAAAATCTAATGATACGATTTTCCAGAAAATTGAAAAAACCGAAAAATGTCAAGAGTAAAGTGCCATTTTCTGACATTAGATTTCGTTCTAAATGCTTAATCCCTATGTAGAAAGGTTAGTTAAGCAAGATTATCGTATTTTTAAAAAAATCTAATGATAGGATTTTTCAGAAAATTGAAAAAACCGTAAAATGTCAAGAGTAAAGTGCCCTTATTTTAAACATTATATCGTTCTAAATGCTTAATCCCTATGTAAAAAAGTTATCTAAGCAAGAATATGTTATTGAATAAAATGAGAAAAATTTATTTTAGCCGTAAATCGAAAATAATGGGTCGAGCGAATCGGTCGATTGCGCCGAGACGCGCTATGATGCAACAGACGAGCGATTGGAACGCCCGAATATTTTCAAAGTCCCAACGTACCGATCAAGAGTAAAGTACCATTTTCCTACATTAGATTTCGTTCTAAATGCTTAATCCCTATGTAAAAACGTTAGTTAAGCAAGAATATCGTATTTTTAAAAAAATCTAATGATAGGATTTTCCAGAAAATTGAAAAAACCGAAAAATGTCAAGAGTAAAGTGCCATTTTCTGACATTAGATTTCGTTCTAAATGCTTAATCCCTATGTAGAAACGTTAGTTAAGCAAGAATATCGTATTTTTAAAAAAATCTAATGATAGGATTTTTCAGAAAATTGAAAAAACCGTAAAATGTCAAGAGTAAAGTGCCCTTACTTTAAACAATGCATCGTTCTAAATGCTTAATCCCTATGTAAAAAAGTTATTTAAGCAGGAATATGTTATTGAAAAAAATTAGAAAAATTTATTTTAGCCGTAAATCGAAAATAATGGATCGAGCGAATCGGTCGATTGCGCCGAGACGCGCTATGATAAGCATCATAGCGGGCATTTTCGACCCGGTTGCCCCGGGACCGAGGCCCGCGAGTTCGAGCGACCCGCTTCCGGACGAGTTCGAGGTCGCTGCGGATTTCCGGGGCCGCCCGACGCGGGACGTTGCGGCCGCGGTAATGGAGTGCCTGGGCGATGTGGCCAGGATATCCAATGCCGCGACGGGGCTGAAGGCCAGTGCGGTGCGGTCCCTCCGGACGGCGGCCCTGAGCAGCCGGGTGGGCGTTGCGGAGCTGGCAGTTCGGTCGGCTCCCAGCGCCACCCGGCTGTTGGAGGCCGAGAACGCTCAATTGCGAGAGCAATTGGCGGAGTTGCGGGCGGAGGTCGCCCGACTCCGTCAAGCGGTGGAAGCGGGGCCGGCTGTTGCCGGGATGGCTCCGCCGCTGCCCCCTGATGGGGGCAAGGGGTTGCTGCCGGTTATCGGCGCTCGGGGGCCCCAGTCCCCTGGGCGAGGAGGGTCCTCGCCCCCACCCGCGGCTGTGCCAGCCGACTTGCTGGCACAGATCGGCTCCCTTATCGACGCCAAATTGGCATCGTTCAGAAGGGAGCTGGTCCCGCGGGTGCGAGGCCCGCGATCGGCGGCACCCGTGCCGCCCGCCCCACCCCTGCCGATGGACAGGAGGGGGGGAAAGAAAAAGGGTGGCAGTGGGGGAGAGACTGTGGTCGCTAAGGCGACACAAATGCAGCCCGCCCCCACTGTTGCGCCGCCCTCCACCACACCTCCAACTGAGGTGTGGTCAAAGGTAGTTGGCCGGAAGGCCAAAAGGGCGGCTGCCGCAGATAAACCTGCGGCAGCTGCCAAGGCTGCTTTGACCGAGAGGGCGGCGAAGCGGGTGGCACCGGCTGCTCCCAAAAGGGCTCCCCTGCCGCCACGTCCGCCCCGCACGGCTGCCGTTACTCTAACGGTACCGGCCGGCGGGGCGATGAGTTACGCCGAGGCGATGGCCACTGCCAGGTCCAAAATAGACCTGGCAGAACTTGGCATCGCCTCGCTGAAGCCCAGGAGAGCGGTGACGGGGGCAATAATTTTAGAGGTCCCCGGAGCTGATGGAGCAGCCAAGGCCACTGCCCTGGCCTCTAAGATGGCTGACGCGCTGGCAGGGACCGGCGTGAAGGTCGCGCGCCCAATCAAAAAGGCCGACCTTAGGGTGCGCGGCCTGGTCGACTCGACCACGCCGGTGGAGGTCGCCGCAGCTGTCGCCCGTGTGGGAGGGTGCGACCGGGGGGATGTGAAGACCGGCGAAATCCGGTCTTCCCCCTCTGGTTTGGGCACCCTCTGGGTCCAGTGCCCTGCTGCGGCCGCGCGCAAAGTTGCGGTCGCTGGCAAATTGACAGTGGGCTGGACCCAGGCGACGGTGGAGGCCCTCAGCGCCCGCCCCTTGCAGTGCTACCGCTGCTTTGGCTTAGGCCACACGAGGCAGCGGTGCACTGCGGCCGAGGATCGGTCCGGCTGCTGTTTTGGGTGCGGCAGTCAGGACCACAGGGTGGCTGGCTGCACTGAACAGCCAAAGTGCCCGCTTTGCGCGGGTGCTGGCAAGCCGGCCGGCCACCGCCTCGGCAGCCGGGCGTGCCCTGCTAGCGCGAGACGCGGCAGAGGGAGCAGGGGGAGGAGAACCACGACGGCCAAGGCGGCAGCCGCCGTGGCAGCTACTAATACAAAAGATCCGGCACCCAAGGATGCCACCGTCACGCCCGCGGGGGCGGTTGGGGCTGATAAAACCCCAGACGCCACCGCTCCCGCGGCGGCGATGGAGATTGAGGCGCCGGAGTAATGGGGTCTACTGGCCCTATTATTCAGGCCAACCTGAACCGCTCGGTCAGGGCACAAGACCTTTTTGTGCAATTCCTGGCCGAGCGGGGTGCCGGGTTGGCCGTAGCGGCGGAGCCGTACCGGGTCCCCGACCATCCACATTGGATGGGGGACTTGGACGGCTCCGTCGTTATAATATGGGCAGGCCGGCCGGGGTCCCCGGCGTGCTCCGTTATCGAGCGCGGCCGGGGATACCTGGCCGTTGACTGGGGCGGCACCGTGGTTGTGGCGATCTACGCACCTCCGAGGTGGTCCCTCGTGGAGTATGAACAGTATCTGGACGTGGTGGGGAGATGCGTCTCTCGCTGCCAGCCGCGTCCGGTGCTGGTCCTGGGGGACTTCAACGCCAAGTCTTCAGCTTGGGGTTCCCCCAGGACGGACCCGAGGGGCCGGGAGGTGCTTGATTGGGCGGCGGGACTCGGACTCTGTCTTCTAAACACGGGCTCGGTCCATACGTGCGTGCGGTATAACGGGGGGTCCATCGTTGACCTGTCATGGGCAACGCCCCCGGCCGTGCGCCGTATTACGGGGTGGAGGGTGGCGGAGGAGGTCGAGACGCTGTCCGACCACAGATACATTGTTCTCGGCCTCTCCGCCGCCCCATCGACGCCCCGACGTCGCCCCGCTGATGAGGGATCGCCTCAGCCACGGTGGGCGCTGAAGCGCCTCGACCAGGACGCTCTGATGGCGGCAGCCCACGTCGTGGCCTGGCCGGCAACACCGGCCGGGCCAGTCGACGGGACAAGGGAGGCCCATTGGTTCCGGGGCGCAATGACGTCGATTTGCGACGTCGCCATGCCCCGGGCCAGGGTCTTCCCGAGGAAGGCGGTGTACTGGTGGTCGCGCGCGATAGCGGATTTACGCACAGAGTGCGTCCGCGCGCGACGCCAGTACGCCCGCGCCCGTCGACGACGACGTTCCGACGTGGAGCTGGCCATCCAGCTGTATGGGCGATACAGGGAGAAGGTGGTCGCCCTGCAGCTGGCCATCAGGCAGGCGAAGAGCCAGGCCTGGCGCGACTTTCTCGGGTCTCTGAACCGAGATCCGTGGGGGCGCCCATACAAAATGGCGATGGGACGTTTACGTCCCTGGGCGCCCCCTCTGACGGAAAGCCTGGATCCGGGGATGCTCGGACGGGTCGTGGACGCGCTATTCCCCGTCAGCGGGGAGGCGTCCCGGCCCGTCCCTCAGCTAGAGGGACATGAGTGGTCCCCGGATCTGGAGGTCGCGCCGGAGGAAATGGCCGGGGTAGTCAAATGGCTTCGGGGCAAGAATACTGCCCCGGGGCCGGACGGTATCCCCGGCCGGGTCTGGTTGCTTGCCATGAGCGTCCTGGGCGGGAGGCTCAGAAGCCTCTTCTCCGGGCTCCTGAGGTCCGGGGTGTTCCCGGACCTCTGGAGGAGAAGTCGGATGGTCCTCTTAAAGAAGGATGGGAGGCCTGCGGATTCTCCCTCCGCGTACCGGCCCATTTGCCTCCTGGACGAGGTGGGCAAGATCTTTGAAAAGATCATTGCTGCCCGCCTCGCCAGGCACCTGTCCCGCGTTGGCCCCGATCTGGCGGACTGCCAGTTCGGCTTTCGGGAGGGGCGATCGACGGTCGACGCAATCGACCGTCTAAAGTCCCTCTCGGACAATGCCGTGGCACGGGGCGGGGTGTGTTTGGCGGTGTCGATCGACATCGTCAATGCATTTAACACCCTGCCCTGGTCCGCCATTAGGGAGGCCCTGGTTGAACACCAGGTGCCTCCCTATCTGAGGCGGGTGATAGGGGCCTACCTGCGGGACAGGTGGGTGGAATACCCGGGCCGGTACGGGACGATACGGAGGGAAGTGGACTGCGGGGTCCCACAGGGGTCCGTGTTAGGACCACTCCTGTGGGACCTGGGATATAACGCAGTCCTGAGGGCCTCCCTGCCCGACGGTGCCACTGTCGTCTGCTATGCGGACGACACGTTAGTGGTCACCGTCGGGGACACCTTCGAGAGGACCATCCGACGAGCGGAGGTTGCGGTGGCAGCCGTCGTCGCGAAGATCCACGATCTGGGGCTGAAGATGGCCCCGGAGAAGGCCGAGGCCGTCTGGTTTGGACGGCCTCGGTCGCGGCCACCGGCCGGATCGTGGATCTGGGTTGGAGGAGCCTGCGTCGAGGTGAAGTCCGAGATCAAGTATCTCGGACTGATCCTCGACAGCCACTGGAGATTCGGGGCGCATTTCGGCCGCCTCGTCCCCCGAGTTGAGAGGGCGGCGGCCTCGCTCGGCCGCCTGTTGCCCAATCTCGGGGGACCGGATAACATGGTGCGTC
This sequence comes from Megalopta genalis, assembly GCF_051020955.1. Taxonomy (NCBI): domain Eukaryota; kingdom Metazoa; phylum Arthropoda; class Insecta; order Hymenoptera; family Halictidae; genus Megalopta; species Megalopta genalis. Next base: position 405,409 of record NW_027476224.1, on the reverse strand, counting down.
GCCTATACCTGGGCGTGGTGCGGTCCATGGCCTTGTACGGCGCCCCGATCTGGGGGCCGTCCGCGAGGGCAAGCCGGCGCATCACTTTGTTGTTGCGCCGGCTTCAGAGGCAAATGGCCCTTCGCCTCATACGGGGTTACCGCACCGCGTCTACCGTGGCGGCGCTTGCTCTGGCGGGAGAAATTCCCTTCGAGCTGCAGGCGGCGATGCGCGCCTATGTCTATAGGCGCATATGCATCGCTGGCCGGGCTCGGGGGGACCCGCCGGAGCAGGAGGCGGTCGACGGCTTCGAACTCCAGGCCCGGGGACTAGCGCTCGCCAGATGGCATGCGGAGCTTTGTTCCCATGCCGGCGAGCGCGTCCCTGGGGCTCTCCTGCCACACTTCACCTCGTGGCGGGAGAGGCGGTTTGGCAGGCTCACCTACCGTGCGACGCAGGTGTTCACCGGGCATGGCTGCTTCGGTGTGTACCTGTGTCGCATCGGTCGGGAAGCGACGACGGTGTGCCACCACTGTGGCGCGGAGGAGGACTCGGCGCAGCATACACTGGAGGTATGCCCCGCCTTTTCAGTGCTGCGCCGAGTCCTAAGACGGGAAGTTGGTCGCGACCTCGCTCTCTCCAGCTTAGTTGGGGCCATGCTGGAGAGCCCAAGAAAATGGGCGGCAGCCATCGCCTTCTGCGAAGAGGTGATGCTGCAGAAGGAGGCTGCCGAGCGGGGTCGCCGTGAGCGGGGGGTGCGGCGTGTGCGCCCACGCCTAGAGCCCCCCTCCCCGAGCAGATGAGAATAGGCGGGCGGCGGGTGTACCAGATTACTGGTTTAATTGCCCGCCGCCCGCCAACCCCCCCCCCCCCCCAACTGAAGCTGTCCTCCCCATAGTGGGAGTGACGAGGCGGTGTGGGGTGCGGTCCCCCGCACCGCCGAAGCAAGATGATTCATGGGGGGAGTATAAATCTCCCCCCCGGGACGCGGCCGGCCATCGCCATTCCATCCTGGTGGCCGGCCAGGCGAGGGGGAGCCGCGGTTGTGTTCTGAAAGAGTTCCCGTGGCTCCCCCGCTACTCGCCAGCGCCCTAGGCCGCCGTGGGGGTTTTAGCGGGTCAAAACCCGCACTACCCCCGCCCCGCCCCTCGGGCGGGACGGGGGTGTCTGACCAGCAGATTTCCCCCACGTTAAACAAAAAAAAAAAAAAAAAGACGCGCTATGATGCAACAGACGAGCGATTGGAACCCCCGAATATTTTCAAAGTCCCAACGTACCGATCAAGAGTAAAGTACCATTTTCCTACATTAGATTTCGTTCTAAATGCTTAATCCCTATGTAAAAACGTTAGTTAAGCAAGAATATCGTATTTTTAAAAAAATCTAATGATACGATTTTCCAGAAAATTGAAAAAACCGAAAAATGTCAAGAGTAAAGTGCCATTTTCTGACATTAGATTTCGTTCTAAATGCTTAATCCCTATGTAGAAACGTTAGTTAAGCAAGAATATCGTATTTTTAAAAAAATCTAATGATAGGATTTTTCAGAAAATTGAAAAAACCGTAAAATGTCAAGAGTAAAGTGCCCTTACTTTAAACAATGTATCGTTCTAAATGCTTAATCCCTATGTAAAAAAGTTATTTAAGCAGGAATATGTTATTGAAAAAAATTAGAAAAATTTATTTTAGCCGTAAATCGAAAATAATGGATCGAGCGAATCGGTCGATTGCGCCGAGACGCGCTATGATGCAACAGACGAGCGATTGGAACCCCCGAATATTTTCAAAGTCCCAACGTACCGATCAAGAGTAAAGTACCATTTTCCTACATTAGATTTCGTTCTAAATGCTTAATCCCTATGTAAAAACGTTAGTTAAGCAAGAATATCGTATTTTTAAAAAAATCTAATGATACGATTTTCCAGAAAATTGAAAAAACCGAAAAATGTCAAGAGTAAAGTGCCATTTTCTGACATTAGATTTCGTTCTAAATGCTTAATCCCTATGTAGAAAGGTTAGTTAAGCAAGATTATCGTATTTTTAAAAAAATCTAATGATAGGATTTTTCAGAAAATTGAAAAAACCGTAAAATGTCAAGAGTAAAGTGCCCTTATTTTAAACATTATATCGTTCTAAATGCTTAATCCCTATGTAAAAAAGTTATCTAAGCAAGAATATGTTATTGAATAAAATGAGAAAAATTTATTTTAGCCGTAAATCGAAAATAATGGGTCGAGCGAATCGGTCGATTGCGCCGAGACGCGCTATGATGCAACAGACGAGCGATTGGAACGCCCGAATATTTTCAAAGTCCCAACGTACCGATCAAGAGTAAAGTACCATTTTCCTACATTAGATTTCGTTCTAAATGCTTAATCCCTATGTAAAAACGTTAGTTAAGCAAGAATATCGTATTTTTAAAAAAATCTAATGATAGGATTTTCCAGAAAATTGAAAAAACCGAAAAATGTCAAGAGTAAAGTGCCATTTTCTGACATTAGATTTCGTTCTAAATGCTTAATCCCTATGTAGAAACGTTAGTTAAGCAAGAATATCGTATTTTTAAAAAAATCTAATGATAGGATTTTTCAGAAAATTGAAAAAACCGTAAAATGTCAAGAGTAAAGTGCCCTTACTTTAAACAATGCATCGTTCTAAATGCTTAATCCCTATGTAAAAAAGTTATTTAAGCAGGAATATGTTATTGAAAAAAATTAGAAAAATTTATTTTAGCCGTAAATCGAAAATAATGGATCGAGCGAATCGGTCGATTGCGCCGAGACGCGCTATGATGCAACAGACGAGCGATTGGAACCCCCGAATATTTTCAAAGTCCCAACGTACCGATCAAGAGTAAAGTACCATTTTCCTACATTAGATTTCGTTCTAAATGCTTAATCCCTATGTAAAAACGTTAGTTAAGCAAGAATATCGTATTTTTAAAAAAATCTAATGATACGATTTTCCAGAAAATTGAAAAAACCGAAAAATGTCAAGAGTAAAGTGCCATTTTCTGACATTAGATTTCGTTCTAAATGCTTAATCCCTATGTAGAAAGGTTAGTTAAGCAAGATTATCGTATTTTTAAAAAAATCTAATGATAGGATTTTTCAGAAAATTGAAAAAACCGTAAAATGTCAAGAGTAAAGTGCCCTTATTTTAAACATTATATCGTTCTAAATGCTTAATCCCTATGTAAAAAAGTTATCTAAGCAAGAATATGTTATTGAATAAAATGAGAAAAATTTATTTTAGCCGTAAATCGAAAATAATGGGTCGAGCGAATCGGTCGATTGCGCCGAGACGCGCTATGATGCAACAGACGAGCGATTGGAACGCCCGAATATTTTCAAAGTCCCAACGTACCGATCAAGAGTAAAGTACCATTTTCCTACATTAGATTTCGTTCTAAATGCTTAATCCCTATGTAAAAACGTTAGTTAAGCAAGAATATCGTATTTTTAAAAAAATCTAATGATAGGATTTTCCAGAAAATTGAAAAAACCGAGAAATGTCAAGAGTAAAGTGCCATTTTCTGACATTAGATTTCGTTCTAAATGCTTAATCCCTATGTAGAAACGTTAGTTAAGCAAGAATATCGTATTTTTAAAAAAATCTAATGATAGGATTTTTCAGAAAATTGAAAAAACCGTAAAATGTCAAGAGTAAAGTGCCCTTACTTTAAACAATGCATCGTTCTAAATGCTTAATCCCTATGTAAAAAAGTTATTTAAGCAGGAATATGTTATTGAAAAAAATTAGAAAAATTTATTTTAGCCGTAAATCGAAAATAATGGATCGAGCGAATCGGTCGATTGCGCCGAGACGCGCTATGATGCAACAGACGAGCGATTGGAACCCCCGAATATTTTCAAAGTCCCAACGTACCGATCAAGAGTAAAGTACCATTTTCCTACATTAGATTTCGTTCTAAATGCTTAATCCCTATGTAAAAACGTTAGTTAAGCAAGAATATCGTATTTTTAAAAAAATCTAATGATACGATTTTCCAGAAAATTGAAAAAACCGAAAAATGTCAAGAGTAAAGTGCCATTTTCTGACATTAGATTTCGTTCTAAATGCTTAATCCCTATGTAGAAACGTTAGTTAAGCAAGAATATCGAATTTTTAAAAAAATCTAATGATAGGATTTTTCAGAAAATTGAAAAAACCGTAAAATGTCAAGAGTAAAGTGCCCTTACTTTAAACAATGTATCGTTCTAAATGCTTAATCCCTATGTAAAAAAGTTATTTAAGCAGGAATATGTTATTGAAAAAAATTAGAAAAATTTATTTTAGCCGTAAATCGAAAATAATGGGGACACCGGAGCTGTTCGAAGCGCCGAGCGCGCCGCGTACGCCCGAATATTTTCAAAGTCCCAACGTACCGATCAAGAGTAAAGTACCATTTTCCTACATTAGATTTCGTTCTAAATGCTTAATCCCTATGTAAAAACGTTAGTTAAGCAAGAATATCGTATTTTTAAAAAAATCTAATGATAGGATTTTCCAGAAAATTGAAAAAACCGAAAAATGTCAAGAGTAAAGTGCCATTTTCTGACATTAGATTTCGTTCTAAATGCTTAATCCCTATGTAGAAACGTTAGTTAAGCAAGAATATCGTATTTTTAAAAAAATCTAATGATAGGATTTTTCAGAAAATTGAAAAAACCGTAAAATGTCAAGAGTAAAGTGCCCTTATTTTAAACAATGTATCGTTCTAAATGCTTAATCCCTATGTAAAAAAGTTATTTAAGCAGGAATATGTTATTGAAAAAAATTAAAAAAATTTATTTTAGCCGTAAATCGAAAATAATGGATCGAGCGAATCGGTCGATTGCGCCGAGACGCGCTATGATGCAACAGACGAGCGATTGGAACGCCCGAATATTTTCAAAGTCCCAACGTACCGATCAAGAGTAAAGTGCCATTTTCTGACATTAGATTTCGTTCTAAATGCTTAATCCCTATGTAGAAACGTTAGTTAAGCAAGAATATCGTATTTTTAAAAAAATCTAATGATAGGATTTTTCAGAAAATTGAAAAAACCGTAAAATGTCAAGAGTAAAGTGCCCTTATTTTAAACAATGTATCGTTCTAAATGCTTAATCCCTATGTAAAAAAGTTATTTAAGCAGGAATATGTTATTGAAAAAAATTAGAAAAATTTATTTTAGCCGTAAATCGATAATAATGGATCGAGCGAATCGCTCGATTGCGCCGAGACGCGCTATGATGCAACAGACGAGCGATTGGAACGCCCGAATATTTTCAAAGTCCCAACGTACCGATCAAGAGTAAAGTACCATTTTCCTACATTAGATTTCGTTCTAAATGCTTAATCCCTATGTAGAAACGTTAGTTAAGCAAGAATATCGTATTTTTAAAAAAATCTAATGATAGGATTTTCCAGAAAATTGAAAAAACCGAAAAATGTCAAGAGTAAAGTGCCATTTTCTGACATTAGATTTCGTTCTAAATGCTTAATCCCTATGTAGAAACGTTAGTTAAGCAAGAATATCGTATTTTTAAAAAAATCTAATGATAGGATTTTTCAGAAGATTGAAAAAACCGTAAAATGTCAAGAGTAAAGTGCCCTTATTTTAAACAATGTATCGTTCTAAATGCTTAATCCCTATGTAAAAAAGTTATTTAAGCAGGAATATGTTATTGAAAAAAATTAGAAAAATTTATTTTAGCCGTAAATCGAAAATAATGGATCGAGCGAATCGGTCGATTGCGCCGAGACGCGCTATGATGCAACAGACGAGCGATTGGAACGCCCGAATATTTTCAAAGTCCCAACGTACCGATCAAGAGTAAAGTACCATTTTCCTACATTAGATTTCGTTCTAAATGCTTAATCCCTATGTAAAAACGTTAGTTAAGCAAGAATATCGTATTTTTAAAAAAATCTAATGATAGGATTTTCCAGAAAAATGAAAAAACCGAAAAATGTCAAGAGTAAAGTGCCATTTTCTGACATTAGATTTCGTTCTAAATGCTTAATCCCTATGTAGAAACGTTAGTTAAGCAAGAATATCGTATTTTTAAAAAAATCTAATGATAGGATTTTTCAGAAAATTGAAAAAACCGTAAAATGTCAAGAGTAAAGTGCCCTTATTTTAAACAATGTATCGTTCTAAATGCTTAATCCCTATGTAAAAAAGTTATTTAAGCAGGAATATGTTATTGAAAAAAATTAGAAAAATTTATTTTAGCCGTAAATCGAAAATAATGGATCGAGCGAATCGGTCGATTGCGCCGAGACGCGCTATGATGCAACAGACGAGCGATTGGAACCCCCGAATATTTTCAAAGTCCCAACGTACCGATCAAGAGTAAAGTACCATTTTCCTACATTAGATTTCGTTCTAAATGCTTAATCCCTATGTAAAAACGTTAGTTAAGCAAGAATATCGTATTTTAAAAAAAATCTAATGATAGGATTTTCCAGAAAAATGAAAAAACCGAAAAATGTCAAGAGTAAAGTGCCATTTTCTGACATTAGATTTCGTTCTAAATGCTTAATCCCTATGTAGAAACGTTAGTTAAGCAAGAATATCGTATTTTTAAAAAAATCTAATGATAGGATTTTCCAGAAAATTGAAAAAACCGAAAAATGTCAAGAGTAAAGTGCCCTTATTTTAAACATTATATCGTTCTAAATGCTTAATCCCTATGTAAAAAAGTTATCTAAGCAAGAATATGTTATTGAATAAAATGAGAAAAATTTATTTTAGCCGTAAATCGAAAATAATGGGTCGAGCGAATCGCTCGATTGCGCCGAGACGCGCTATGATGCAACAGACGAGCGATTGGAACGCCCGAATATTTTCAAAGTCCCAACGTACCGATCAAGAGTAAAGTACCATTTTCCTACATTAGATTTCGTTCTAAATGCTTAATCCCTATGTAGAAACGTTAGTTAAGCAAGAATATCGTATTTTTAAAAAAATCTAATGATAGGATTTTCCAGAAAATTGAAAAAACCGAAAAATGTCAAGAGTAAAGTGCCATTTTCTGACATTAGATTTCGTTCTAAATGCTTAATCCCTATGTAGAAACGTTAGTTAAGCAAGAATATCGTATTTTTAAAAAAATCTAATGATAGGATTTTTCAGAAAATTGAAAAAACCGTAAAATGTCAAGAGTAAAGTGCCCTTACTTTAAACAATGCATCGTTCTAAATGCTTAATCCCTATGTAAAAACGTTAGTTAAGCAAGAATATCGTATTTTTAAAAAAATCTAATGATAGGATTTTCCAGAAAATTGAAAAAACCGAAAAATGTCAAGAGTAAAGTGCCATTTTCTGACATTAGATTTCGTTCTAAATGCTTAATCCCTATGTAGAAACGTTAGTTAAGCAAGAATATCGTATTTTTAAAAAAATCTAATGATAGGATTTTTCAGAAAATTGAAAAAACCGTAAAATGTCAAGAGTAAAGTGCCCTTATTTTAAACAATGTATCGTTCTAAATGCTTAATCCCTATGTAAAAAAGTTATTTAAGCAGGAATATGTTATTGAAAAAAATTAGAAAAATTTATTTTAGCCGTAAATCGAAAATAATGGATCGAGCGAATCGCTCGATTGCGCCGAGACGCGCTATGATGCAACAGACGAGCGATTGGAACGCCCGAATATTTTCAAAGTCCCAACGTACCGATCAAGAGTAAAGTACCATTTTCCTACATTAGATTTCGTTCTAAATGCTTAATCCCTATGTAGAAACGTTAGTTAAGCAAGAATATCGTATTTTTAAAAAAATCTAATGATAGGATTTTCCAGAAAATTGAAAAAACCGAAAAATGTCAAGAGTAAAGTGCCATTTTCTGACATTAGATTTCGTTCTAAATGCTTAATCCCTATGTAGAAACGTTAGTTAAGCAAGAATATCGTATTTTTAAAAAAATCTAATGATAGGATTTTTCAGAAGATTGAAAAAACCGTAAAATGTCAAGAGTAAAGTGCCCTTATTTTAAACAATGTATCGTTCTAAATGCTTAATCCCTATGTAAAAAAGTTATTTAAGCAGGAATATGTTATTGAAAAAAATTAGAAAAATTTATTTTAGCCGTAAATCGAAAAGAAGTCTGTTCGTTTCTCTGTCTCTCTCGCGCGATCGAACTATCGATGTTTCCCGACAAACTATTGGAAGTTTAATTAAATTTTATACATGAAATTACTCGTTTTGATCCCCGCTACACAGCCGTATACTTTTTATAATTTTGTGGAATCGGGAACCTTGAAATATTTAACATAACGCGGATCGACTGTCTCTGTCTCTTTCTAGATCGGAAGAATCGATGTTTCCCGGCAAACTATTGGGAGTTTAATTAAACTTTATACATGAAATTACTCGTTCTGATCCCCGCTACACAGCCGTATACTTTTTATAATTTTGTGGAATCGGGAACCTCGAAATATTTATCATAACGCGGATCGACTGTCTCTGTCTCTTTCTAGATCGGAAGAATCGATGTTTCCCGGCAAACTATTGGGAGTTTAATTAAACTTTATACATGAAATTACTCGTTTTGGTCCCCGCTACACAGCCGTATACTTTTTATAATTTTGTGGAATCGGGAACCTCGAAATATTTATCATAACGCGGATCGACTGTCTCTGTCTCTTTCTAGATCGGAAGAATCGATGTTTCCCGGCAAACTATTGGGAGTTTAATTAAACTTTATACATGAAATTACTCGTTCTGATCCCCGCTACACAGCCGTATACTTTTTATAATTTTGTGGAATCGGGAACCTTGAAATATTTAACATAACGCGGATCGACTGTCTCTGTCTCTTTCTAGATCGGAAGAATCGATGTTTCCCGGCAAACTATTGGGAGTTTAATTAAACTTTATACATGAAATTACTCGTTCTGATCCCCGCTACACAGCCGTATACTTTTTATAATTTTGTGGAATCGGGAACCTCGAAATATTTATCATAACGCGGATCGACTGTCTCTGTCTCTTTCTAGATCGGAATAATCGATGTTTCCCGGCAAACTATTGGGAGTTTAATTAAACTTTATACATGAAATTACTCGTTTTGGTCCCCGCTACACAGCCGTATACTTTTTATAATTTTATGGAATCGGGAACCTTGAAATATTTAACATAACGCGGATCGACTGTCTCTGTCTCTTTCTAGATCGGAATAATCGATGTTTCCCGGCAAACTATTGGGAGATTAATTAAACTTTATACACGAAATTACTCGTTTTGATCCCCGCTACACAGCCGTATACTTTTTATAATTTTGTGGAATCGGTAACCTTGAGATATTTAACATAACGCGGATCGACTGTCTCTGTCTCTTTCTAGATCGGAATTATCGATGTTTCCCGGCAAAGTAATGGGAGATTAATTAAACTTTATACACGAAATTACTCGTTTTGATCCCCGCTACACAGCCGTATACTTTTTATAATTTTGTGGAATCGGGAACCTTGAAATATTTAACATAACGCGGATCGACTGTCTCTGTCTCTTTCTAGATCGGAAGAATCGAAGTTTCCCGGCAAACTATTGGGAGTTTAATTAAACTTTATACATGAAATTACTCGTTTTGGTCCCCGCTACACAGCCGTATACTTTTTATAATTTTGTGGAATCGGGAACCTCGAAATATTTATCATAACGCGGATCGACTGTCTCTGTCTCTTTCTAGATCGGAAGAATCGATGTTTCCCGGCAAACTATTGGGAGTTTAATTAAACTTTATACATGAAATTACTCGTTCTGATCCCCGCTACACAGCCGTATACTTTTTATAATTTTGTGGAATCGGGAACCTTGAAATATTTAACATAACGCGGATCGACTGTCTCTGTCTCTTTCTAGATCGGAATAATCGATGTTTCCCGGCAAACTAATGGGATATTAATTAAACTTTATACACGAAATTACTCGTTTTGATCCCTGCTACACAGCCGTATACTTTTTATAATTTTGTGGAATCGGGAACCTTGAAATATTTAACATAACGCGGATCGACTGTCTCTGTCTCTTTCTAGATCGGAATAATCGATGTTTCCCGGCAAACTAATGGGATATTAATTAAACTTTATACATGAAATTACTCGTTTTGGTCCCCGCTACACAGCCGTATACTTTTTATAATTTTATGGAATCGGGAACCTTGAAATATTTAACATAACGCGGATCGACTGTCTCTGTCTCTTTCTAGATCGGAATAATCGATGTTTCCCGGCAAACTATTGGGAGATTAATTAAACTTTATACACGAAATTACTCGTTTTGATCCCCGCTACACAGCCGTATACTTTTTATAATTTTGTGGAATCGGTAACCTGGAGATATTTAACATAACGCGGATCGTCTATCTCTGTCTCTTTCTAGATCGGAATAATCGATGTTTCCCGGCAAAGTAATGGGAGATTAATTAAACTTTATACACGAAATTACTCGTTTTGATCCCCGCTACACAGCCGTATACTTTTTATAATTTTGTGGAATCGGGAACCTTGAAATATTTAACATAACGCGGATCGACTGTCTCTGTCTCTTTCTAGATCGGAATAATCGATGTTTCCCGGCAAACTATTGGGAGTTTAATTAAACTTTATACATGAAATTACTCGTTTTGATCCCCGCTACACAGCCGTATACTTTTTATAATTTTGTGGAATCGGGAACCTTGAGATATTTAACATAACGCGGATCGACTGTCTCTGTCTCTTTCTAGATCGGAATAATCGATGTTTCCCGGCAAACTAATGGGAGTTTAATTAAACTTTATACACGAAATTACTCGTTTTGATCCCCGCTACACAGCCGTATACTTTTTATAATTTTGTGGAATCGGGAACCTTGAAATATTTAACATAACGCGGATCGACTGTCTCTGTCTCTTTCTAGATCGGAAGAATCGATGTTTCCCGGCAAACTATTGGGAGTTTAATTAAACTTTATACATGAAATTACTCGTTTTGGTCCCCGCTACACAGCCGTATACTTTTTATAATTTTGTGGAATCGGGAACCTCGAAATATTTATCATAACGCGGATCGACTGTCTCTGTCTCTTTCTAGATCGGAAGAATCGATGTTTCCCGGCAAACTATTGGGAGTTTAATTAAACTTTATACATGAAATTACTCGTTCTGATCCCCGCTACACAGCCGTATACTTTTTATAATTTTGTGGAATCGGGAACCTTGAAATATTTAACATAACGCGGATCGACTGTCTCTGTCTCTTTCTAGATCGGAATAATCGATGTTTCCCGGCAAACTAATGGGATATTAATTAAACTTTATACACGAAATTACTCGTTTTGATCCCTGCTACACAGCCGTATACTTTTTATAATTTTGTGGAATCGGGAACCTTGAAATATTTAACATAACGCGGATCGACTGTCTCTGTCTCTTTCTAGATCGGAATAATCGATGTTTCCCGGCAAACTAATGGGATATTAATTAAACTTTATACATGAAATTACTCGTTTTGGTCCCCGCTACACAGCCGTATACTTTTTATAATTTTATGGAATCGGGAACCTTGAAATATTTAACATAACGCGGATCGACTGTCTCTGTCTCTTTCTAGATCGGAATAATCGATGTTTCCCGGCAAACTATTGGGAGATTAATTAAACTTTATACACGAAATTACTCGTTTTGATCCCCGCTACACAGCCGTATACTTTTTATAATTTTGTGGAATCGGTAACCTGGAGATATTTAACATAACGCGGATCGTCTATCTCTGTCTCTTTCTAGATCGGAATAATCGATGTTTCCCGGCAAAGTAATGGGAGATTAATTAAACTTTATACACGAAATTACTCGTTTTGATCCCCGCTACACAGCCGTATACTTTTTATAATTTTGTGGAATCGGGAACCTTGAAATATTTAACATAACGCGGATCGACTGTCTCTGTCTCTTTCTAGATCGGAATAATCGATGTTTCCCGGCAAACTATTGGGAGTTTAATTAAACTTTATACATGAAATTACTCGTTTTGATCCCCGCTACACAGCCGTATACTTTTTATAATTTTGTGGAATCGGGAACCTTGAGATATTTAACATAACGCGGATCGACTGTCTCTGTCTCTTTCTAGATCGGAATAATCGATGTTTCCCGGCAAACTAATGGGAGTTTAATTAAACTTTATACACGAAATTACTCGTTTTGATCCCCGCTACACAGCCGTATACTTTTTATAATTTTGTGGAATCGGGAACCTTGAGATATTTAACATAACGCGGATCGACTGTCTCTGTCTCTTTCTAGATCGGAATTATCGATGTTTCCCGGCAAAGTAATGGGAGATTAATTAAACTTTATACACGAAATTACTCGTTTTGATCCCCGCTACACAGCCGTATACTTTTTATAATTTTGTGGAATCGGGAACCTTGAAATATTTAACATAACGCGGATCGACTGTCTCTGTCTCTTTCTAGATCGGAAGAATCGATGTTTCCCGGCAAACTATTGGGAGTTTAATTAAACTTTATACATGAAATTACTCGTTTTGGTCCCCGCTACACAGCCGTATACTTTTTATAATTTTGTGGAATCGGGAACCTCGAAATATTTATCATAACGCGGATCGACTGTCTCTGTCTCTTTCTAGATCGGAAGAATCGATGTTTCCCGGCAAACTATTGGGAGTTTAATTAAACTTTATACATGAAATTACTCGTTCTGATCCCCGCTACACAGCCGTATACTTTTTATAATTTTGTGGAATCGGGAACCTTGAAATATTTAACATAACGCGGATCGACTGTCTCTGTCTCTTTCTAGATCGGAATAATCGATGTTTCCCGGCAAACTATTGGGAGATTAATTAAACTTTATACATGAAATTACTCGTTTTGATCCCCGCTACACAGCCGTATACTTTTTATAATTTTGTGGAATCGGTAACCTTGAAATATTTAA
>NW_027476224.1:365000-380000 GCF_051020955.1 Megalopta genalis | reverse complement strand
TCGTTCTAAATGCTTAATCCCTATGTAAAAAAGTTATTTTAGCAGGAATATGTTATTGAAAAAAATTAGAAAAATTTATTTTAGCCGTAAATCGAAAATAATGGGGACACCGGAGCTGTTCGAAGCGCCGAGCGCGCCGCGTACGCCCGAATATTTTCAAAGTCCCAACGTACCGATCAAGAGTAAAGTACCATTTTCCTACATTAGATTTCGTTCTAAATGCTTAATCCCTATGTAAAAACGTTAGTTAAGCAAGAATATCGTATTTTAAAAAAAATCTAATGATAGGATTTTCCAGAAAATTGAAAAAACCGAAAAATGTCAAGAGTAAAGTGCCATTTTCTGACATTAGATTTCGTTCTAAATGCTTAATCCCTATGTAGAAAGGTTAGTTAAGCAAGATTATCGTATTTTTAAAAAAATCTAATGATAGGATTTTTCAGAAAATTGAAAAAACCGTAAAATGTCAAGAGTAAAGTGCCCTTATTTTAAACATTATATCGTTCTAAATGCTTAATCCCTATGTAAAAAAGTTATCTAAGCAAGAATATGTTATTGAATAAAATGAGAAAAATTTATTTTAGCCGTAAATCGAAAATAATGGGTCGAGCGAATCGGTCGATTGCGCCGAGACGCGCTATGATGCAACAGACGAGCGATTGGAACGCCCGAATATTTTCAAAGTCCCAACGTACCGATCAAGAGTAAAGTACCATTTTCCTACATTAGATTTCGTTCTAAATGCTTAATCCCTATGTAAAAACGTTAGTTAAGCAAGAATATCGTATTTTTAAAAAAATCTAATGATAGGATTTTCCAGAAAATTGAAAAAACCGAAAAATGTCAAGAGTAAAGTGCCATTTTCTGACATTAGATTTCGTTCTAAATGCTTAATCCCTATGTAGAAACGTTAGTTAAGCAAGAATATCGTATTTTTAAAAAAATCTAATGATAGGATTTTTCAGAAAATTGAAAAAACCGTAAAATGTCAAGAGTAAAGTGCCCTTACTTTAAACAATGCATCGTTCTAAATGCTTAATCCCTATGTAAAAAAGTTATTTAAGCAGGAATATGTTATTGAAAAAAATTAGAAAAATTTATTTTAGCCGTAAATCGAAAATAATGGATCGAGCGAATCGGTCGATTGCGCCGAGACGCGCTATGATGCAACAGACGAGCGATTGGAACCCCCGAATATTTTCAAAGTCCCAACGTACCGATCAAGAGTAAAGTACCATTTTCCTACATTAGATTTCGTTCTAAATGCTTAATCCCTATGTAAAAACGTTAGTTAAGCAAGAATATCGTATTTTTAAAAAAATCTAATGATACGATTTTCCAGAAAATTGAAAAAACCGAAAAATGTCAAGAGTAAAGTGCCATTTTCTGACATTAGATTTCGTTCTAAATGCTTAATCCCTATGTAGAAACGTTAGTTAAGCAAGAATATCGTATTTTTAAAAAAATCTAATGATAGGATTTTTCAGAAAATTGAAAAAACCGTAAAATGTCAAGAGTAAAGTGCCCTTACTTTAAACAATGTATCGTTCTAAATGCTTAATCCCTATGTAAAAAAGTTATTTAAGCAGGAATATGTTATTGAAAAAAATTAGAAAAATTTATTTTAGCCGTAAATCGAAAATAATGGATCGAGCGAATCGGTCGATTGCGCCGAGACGCGCTATGATGCAACAGACGAGCGATTGGAACCCCCGAATATTTTCAAAGTCCCAACGTACCGATCAAGAGTAAAGTACCATTTTCCTACATTAGATTTCGTTCTAAATGCTTAATCCCTATGTAAAAACGTTAGTTAAGCAAGAATATCGTATTTTTAAAAAAATCTAATGATAGGATTTTCCAGAAAATTGAAAAAACCGAAAAATGTCAAGAGTAAAGTGCCATTTTCTGACATTAGATTTCGTTCTAAATGCTTAATCCCTATGTAGAAACGTTAGTTAAGCAAGAATATCGTATTTTTAAAAAAATCTAATGATAGGATTTTTCAGAAAATTGAAAAAACCGTAAAATGTCAAGAGTAAAGTGCCCTTACTTTAAACAATGCATCGTTCTAAATGCTTAATCCCTATGTAAAAAAGTTATTTAAGCAGGAATATGTTATTGAAAAAAATTAGAAAAATTTATTTTAGCCGTAAATCGAAAATAATGGATCGAGCGAATCGGTCGATTGCGCCGAGACGCGCTATGATGCAACAGACGAGCGATTGGAACCCCCGAATATTTTCAAAGTCCCAACGTACCGATCAAGAGTAAAGTACCATTTTCCTACATTAGATTTCGTTCTAAATGCTTAATCCCTATGTAAAAACGTTAGTTAAGCAAGAATATCGTATTTTTAAAAAAATCTAATGATACGATTTTCCAGAAAATTGAAAAAACCGAAAAATGTCAAGAGTAAAGTGCCATTTTCTGACATTAGATTTCGTTCTAAATGCTTAATCCCTATGTAGAAACGTTAGTTAAGCAAGAATATCGTATTTTTAAAAAAATCTAATGATAGGATTTTTCAGAAAATTGAAAAAACCGTAAAATGTCAAGAGTAAAGTGCCCTTACTTTAAACAATGTATCGTTCTAAATGCTTAATCCCTATGTAAAAAAGTTATTTAAGCAGGAATATGTTATTGAAAAAAATTAGAAAAATTTATTTTAGCCGTAAATCGAAAATAATGGATCGAGCGAATCGGTCGATTGCGCCGAGACGCGCTATGATGCAACAGACGAGCGATTGGAACCCCCGAATATTTTCAAAGTCCCAACGTACCGATCAAGAGTAAAGTACCATTTTCCTACATTAGATTTCGTTCTAAATGCTTAATCCCTATGTAAAAACGTTAGTTAAGCAAGAATATCGTATTTTTAAAAAAATCTAATGATACGATTTTCCAGAAAATTGAAAAAACCGAAAAATGTCAAGAGTAAAGTGCCATTTTCTGACATTAGATTTCGTTCTAAATGCTTAATCCCTATGTAGAAAGGTTAGTTAAGCAAGATTATCGTATTTTTAAAAAAATCTAATGATAGGATTTTTCAGAAAATTGAAAAAACCGTAAAATGTCAAGAGTAAAGTGCCCTTATTTTAAACATTATATCGTTCTAAATGCTTAATCCCTATGTAAAAAAGTTATCTAAGCAAGAATATGTTATTGAATAAAATGAGAAAAATTTATTTTAGCCGTAAATCGAAAATAATGGGTCGAGCGAATCGGTCGATTGCGCCGAGACGCGCTATGATGCAACAGACGAGCGATTGGAACGCCCGAATATTTTCAAAGTCCCAACGTACCGATCAAGAGTAAAGTACCATTTTCCTACATTAGATTTCGTTCTAAATGCTTAATCCCTATGTAAAAACGTTAGTTAAGCAAGAATATCGTATTTTTAAAAAAATCTAATGATAGGATTTTCCAGAAAATTGAAAAAACCGAAAAATGTCAAGAGTAAAGTGCCATTTTCTGACATTAGATTTCGTTCTAAATGCTTAATCCCTATGTAGAAACGTTAGTTAAGCAAGAATATCGTATTTTTAAAAAAATCTAATGATAGGATTTTTCAGAAAATTGAAAAAACCGTAAAATGTCAAGAGTAAAGTGCCCTTACTTTAAACAATGCATCGTTCTAAATGCTTAATCCCTATGTAAAAAAGTTATTTAAGCAGGAATATGTTATTGAAAAAAATTAGAAAAATTTATTTTAGCCGTAAATCGAAAATAATGGATCGAGCGAATCGGTCGATTGCGCCGAGACGCGCTATGATGCAACAGACGAGCGATTGGAACCCCCGAATATTTTCAAAGTCCCAACGTACCGATCAAGAGTAAAGTACCATTTTCCTACATTAGATTTCGTTCTAAATGCTTAATCCCTATGTAAAAACGTTAGTTAAGCAAGAATATCGTATTTTTAAAAAAATCTAATGATACGATTTTCCAGAAAATTGAAAAAACCGAAAAATGTCAAGAGTAAAGTGCCATTTTCTGACATTAGATTTCGTTCTAAATGCTTAATCCCTATGTAGAAACGTTAGTTAAGCAAGAATATCGTATTTTTAAAAAAATCTAATGATAGGATTTTTCAGAAAATTGAAAAAACCGTAAAATGTCAAGAGTAAAGTGCCCTTACTTTAAACAATGTATCGTTCTAAATGCTTAATCCCTATGTAAAAAAGTTATTTAAGCAGGAATATGTTATTGAAAAAAATTAGAAAAATTTATTTTAGCCGTAAATCGAAAATAATGGATCGAGCGAATCGGTCGATTGCGCCGAGACGCGCTATGATGCAACAGACGAGCGATTGGAACCCCCGAATATTTTCAAAGTCCCAACGTACCGATCAAGAGTAAAGTACCATTTTCCTACATTAGATTTCGTTCTAAATGCTTAATCCCTATGTAAAAACGTTAGTTAAGCAAGAATATCGTATTTTTAAAAAAATCTAATGATACGATTTTCCAGAAAATTGAAAAAACCGAAAAATGTCAAGAGTAAAGTGCCATTTTCTGACATTAGATTTCGTTCTAAATGCTTAATCCCTATGTAGAAACGTTAGTTAAGCAAGAATATCGTATTTTTAAAAAAATCTAATGATAGGATTTTTCAGAAAATTGAAAAAACCGTAAAATGTCAAGAGTAAAGTGCCCTTATTTTAAACAATGTATCGTTCTAAATGCTTAATCCCTATGTAAAAAAGTTATTTTAGCAGGAATATGTTATTGAAAAAAATTAGAAAAATTTATTTTAGCCGTAAATCGAAAATAATGGGGACACCGGAGCTGTTCGAAGCGCCGAGCGCGCCGCGTACGCCCGAATATTTTCAAAGTCCCAACGTACCGATCAAGAGTAAAGTACCATTTTCCTACATTAGATTTCGTTCTAAATGCTTAATCCCTATGTAAAAACGTTAGTTAAGCAAGAATATCGTATTTTAAAAAAAATCTAATGATAGGATTTTCCAGAAAATTGAAAAAACCGAAAAATGTCAAGAGTAAAGTGCCATTTTCTGACATT
Organism: Megalopta genalis; assembly: GCF_051020955.1. Taxonomy (NCBI): domain Eukaryota; kingdom Metazoa; phylum Arthropoda; class Insecta; order Hymenoptera; family Halictidae; genus Megalopta; species Megalopta genalis. The sequence goes on along the minus strand of NW_027476224.1, from coordinate 374,974 downwards.
AGATTTCGTTCTAAATGCTTAATCCCTATGTAGAAAGGTTAGTTAAGCAAGATTATCGTATTTTTAAAAAAATCTAATGATAGGATTTTTCAGAAAATTGAAAAAACCGTAAAATGTCAAGAGTAAAGTGCCCTTATTTTAAACATTATATCGTTCTAAATGCTTAATCCCTATGTAAAAAAGTTATCTAAGCAAGAATATGTTATTGAATAAAATGAGAAAAATTTATTTTAGCCGTAAATCGAAAATAATGGGTCGAGCGAATCGGTCGATTGCGCCGAGACGCGCTATGATGCAACAGACGAGCGATTGGAACGCCCGAATATTTTCAAAGTCCCAACGTACCGATCAAGAGTAAAGTACCATTTTCCTACATTAGATTTCGTTCTAAATGCTTAATCCCTATGTAAAAACGTTAGTTAAGCAAGAATATCGTATTTTTAAAAAAATCTAATGATAGGATTTTCCAGAAAATTGAAAAAACCGAGAAATGTCAAGAGTAAAGTGCCATTTTCTGACATTAGATTTCGTTCTAAATGCTTAATCCCTATGTAGAAACGTTAGTTAAGCAAGAATATCGTATTTTTAAAAAAATCTAATGATAGGATTTTTCAGAAAATTGAAAAAACCGTAAAATGTCAAGAGTAAAGTGCCCTTACTTTAAACAATGCATCGTTCTAAATGCTTAATCCCTATGTAAAAAAGTTATTTAAGCAGGAATATGTTATTGAAAAAAATTAGAAAAATTTATTTTAGCCGTAAATCGAAAATAATGGATCGAGCGAATCGGTCGATTGCGCCGAGACGCGCTATGATGCAACAGACGAGCGATTGGAACCCCCGAATATTTTCAAAGTCCCAACGTACCGATCAAGAGTAAAGTACCATTTTCCTACATTAGATTTCGTTCTAAATGCTTAATCCCTATGTAAAAACGTTAGTTAAGCAAGAATATCGTATTTTTAAAAAAATCTAATGATACGATTTTCCAGAAAATTGAAAAAACCGAAAAATGTCAAGAGTAAAGTGCCATTTTCTGACATTAGATTTCGTTCTAAATGCTTAATCCCTATGTAGAAACGTTAGTTAAGCAAGAATATCGAATTTTTAAAAAAATCTAATGATAGGATTTTTCAGAAAATTGAAAAAACCGTAAAATGTCAAGAGTAAAGTGCCCTTACTTTAAACAATGTATCGTTCTAAATGCTTAATCCCTATGTAAAAAAGTTATTTAAGCAGGAATATGTTATTGAAAAAAATTAGAAAAATTTATTTTAGCCGTAAATCGAAAATAATGGGGACACCGGAGCTGTTCGAAGCGCCGAGCGCGCCGCGTACGCCCGAATATTTTCAAAGTCCCAACGTACCGATCAAGAGTAAAGTACCATTTTCCTACATTAGATTTCGTTCTAAATGCTTAATCCCTATGTAAAAACGTTAGTTAAGCAAGAATATCGTATTTTTAAAAAAATCTAATGATAGGATTTTCCAGAAAATTGAAAAAACCGAAAAATGTCAAGAGTAAAGTGCCATTTTCTGACATTAGATTTCGTTCTAAATGCTTAATCCCTATGTAGAAACGTTAGTTAAGCAAGAATATCGTATTTTTAAAAAAATCTAATGATAGGATTTTTCAGAAAATTGAAAAAACCGTAAAATGTCAAGAGTAAAGTGCCCTTATTTTAAACAATGTATCGTTCTAAATGCTTAATCCCTATGTAAAAAAGTTATTTAAGCAGGAATATGTTATTGAAAAAAATTAAAAAAATTTATTTTAGCCGTAAATCGAAAATAATGGATCGAGCGAATCGGTCGATTGCGCCGAGACGCGCTATGATGCAACAGACGAGCGATTGGAACGCCCGAATATTTTCAAAGTCCCAACGTACCGATCAAGAGTAAAGTGCCATTTTCTGACATTAGATTTCGTTCTAAATGCTTAATCCCTATGTAGAAACGTTAGTTAAGCAAGAATATCGTATTTTTAAAAAAATCTAATGATAGGATTTTTCAGAAAATTGAAAAAACCGTAAAATGTCAAGAGTAAAGTGCCCTTATTTTAAACAATGTATCGTTCTAAATGCTTAATCCCTATGTAAAAAAGTTATTTAAGCAGGAATATGTTATTGAAAAAAATTAGAAAAATTTATTTTAGCCGTAAATCGATAATAATGGATCGAGCGAATCGCTCGATTGCGCCGAGACGCGCTATGATGCAACAGACGAGCGATTGGAACGCCCGAATATTTTCAAAGTCCCAACGTACCGATCAAGAGTAAAGTACCATTTTCCTACATTAGATTTCGTTCTAAATGCTTAATCCCTATGTAGAAACGTTAGTTAAGCAAGAATATCGTATTTTTAAAAAAATCTAATGATAGGATTTTCCAGAAAATTGAAAAAACCGAAAAATGTCAAGAGTAAAGTGCCATTTTCTGACATTAGATTTCGTTCTAAATGCTTAATCCCTATGTAGAAACGTTAGTTAAGCAAGAATATCGTATTTTTAAAAAAATCTAATGATAGGATTTTTCAGAAGATTGAAAAAACCGTAAAATGTCAAGAGTAAAGTGCCCTTATTTTAAACAATGTATCGTTCTAAATGCTTAATCCCTATGTAAAAAAGTTATTTAAGCAGGAATATGTTATTGAAAAAAATTAGAAAAATTTATTTTAGCCGTAAATCGAAAATAATGGATCGAGCGAATCGGTCGATTGCGCCGAGACGCGCTATGATGCAACAGACGAGCGATTGGAACGCCCGAATATTTTCAAAGTCCCAACGTACCGATCAAGAGTAAAGTACCATTTTCCTACATTAGATTTCGTTCTAAATGCTTAATCCCTATGTAAAAACGTTAGTTAAGCAAGAATATCGTATTTTTAAAAAAATCTAATGATAGGATTTTCCAGAAAAATGAAAAAACCGAAAAATGTCAAGAGTAAAGTGCCATTTTCTGACATTAGATTTCGTTCTAAATGCTTAATCCCTATGTAGAAACGTTAGTTAAGCAAGAATATCGTATTTTTAAAAAAATCTAATGATAGGATTTTTCAGAAAATTGAAAAAACCGTAAAATGTCAAGAGTAAAGTGCCCTTATTTTAAACAATGTATCGTTCTAAATGCTTAATCCCTATGTAAAAAAGTTATTTAAGCAGGAATATGTTATTGAAAAAAATTAGAAAAATTTATTTTAGCCGTAAATCGAAAATAATGGATCGAGCGAATCGGTCGATTGCGCCGAGACGCGCTATGATGCAACAGACGAGCGATTGGAACCCCCGAATATTTTCAAAGTCCCAACGTACCGATCAAGAGTAAAGTACCATTTTCCTACATTAGATTTCGTTCTAAATGCTTAATCCCTATGTAAAAACGTTAGTTAAGCAAGAATATCGTATTTTAAAAAAAATCTAATGATAGGATTTTCCAGAAAAATGAAAAAACCGAAAAATGTCAAGAGTAAAGTGCCATTTTCTGACATTAGATTTCGTTCTAAATGCTTAATCCCTATGTAGAAACGTTAGTTAAGCAAGAATATCGTATTTTTAAAAAAATCTAATGATAGGATTTTCCAGAAAATTGAAAAAACCGAAAAATGTCAAGAGTAAAGTGCCCTTATTTTAAACATTATATCGTTCTAAATGCTTAATCCCTATGTAAAAAAGTTATCTAAGCAAGAATATGTTATTGAATAAAATGAGAAAAATTTATTTTAGCCGTAAATCGAAAATAATGGGTCGAGCGAATCGCTCGATTGCGCCGAGACGCGCTATGATGCAACAGACGAGCGATTGGAACGCCCGAATATTTTCAAAGTCCCAACGTACCGATCAAGAGTAAAGTACCATTTTCCTACATTAGATTTCGTTCTAAATGCTTAATCCCTATGTAGAAACGTTAGTTAAGCAAGAATATCGTATTTTTAAAAAAATCTAATGATAGGATTTTCCAGAAAATTGAAAAAACCGAAAAATGTCAAGAGTAAAGTGCCATTTTCTGACATTAGATTTCGTTCTAAATGCTTAATCCCTATGTAGAAACGTTAGTTAAGCAAGAATATCGTATTTTTAAAAAAATCTAATGATAGGATTTTTCAGAAAATTGAAAAAACCGTAAAATGTCAAGAGTAAAGTGCCCTTACTTTAAACAATGCATCGTTCTAAATGCTTAATCCCTATGTAAAAACGTTAGTTAAGCAAGAATATCGTATTTTTAAAAAAATCTAATGATAGGATTTTCCAGAAAATTGAAAAAACCGAAAAATGTCAAGAGTAAAGTGCCATTTTCTGACATTAGATTTCGTTCTAAATGCTTAATCCCTATGTAGAAACGTTAGTTAAGCAAGAATATCGTATTTTTAAAAAAATCTAATGATAGGATTTTTCAGAAAATTGAAAAAACCGTAAAATGTCAAGAGTAAAGTGCCCTTATTTTAAACAATGTATCGTTCTAAATGCTTAATCCCTATGTAAAAAAGTTATTTAAGCAGGAATATGTTATTGAAAAAAATTAGAAAAATTTATTTTAGCCGTAAATCGAAAATAATGGATCGAGCGAATCGCTCGATTGCGCCGAGACGCGCTATGATGCAACAGACGAGCGATTGGAACGCCCGAATATTTTCAAAGTCCCAACGTACCGATCAAGAGTAAAGTACCATTTTCCTACATTAGATTTCGTTCTAAATGCTTAATCCCTATGTAGAAACGTTAGTTAAGCAAGAATATCGTATTTTTAAAAAAATCTAATGATAGGATTTTCCAGAAAATTGAAAAAACCGAAAAATGTCAAGAGTAAAGTGCCATTTTCTGACATTAGATTTCGTTCTAAATGCTTAATCCCTATGTAGAAACGTTAGTTAAGCAAGAATATCGTATTTTTAAAAAAATCTAATGATAGGATTTTTCAGAAGATTGAAAAAACCGTAAAATGTCAAGAGTAAAGTGCCCTTATTTTAAACAATGTATCGTTCTAAATGCTTAATCCCTATGTAAAAAAGTTATTTAAGCAGGAATATGTTATTGAAAAAAATTAGAAAAATTTATTTTAGCCGTAAATCGAAAAGAAGTCTGTTCGTTTCTCTGTCTCTCTCGCGCGATCGAACTATCGATGTTTCCCGACAAACTATTGGAAGTTTAATTAAATTTTATACATGAAATTACTCGTTTTGATCCCCGCTACACAGCCGTATACTTTTTATAATTTTGTGGAATCGGGAACCTTGAAATATTTAACATAACGCGGATCGACTGTCTCTGTCTCTTTCTAGATCGGAAGAATCGATGTTTCCCGGCAAACTATTGGGAGTTTAATTAAACTTTATACATGAAATTACTCGTTCTGATCCCCGCTACACAGCCGTATACTTTTTATAATTTTGTGGAATCGGGAACCTCGAAATATTTATCATAACGCGGATCGACTGTCTCTGTCTCTTTCTAGATCGGAAGAATCGATGTTTCCCGGCAAACTATTGGGAGTTTAATTAAACTTTATACATGAAATTACTCGTTTTGGTCCCCGCTACACAGCCGTATACTTTTTATAATTTTGTGGAATCGGGAACCTCGAAATATTTATCATAACGCGGATCGACTGTCTCTGTCTCTTTCTAGATCGGAAGAATCGATGTTTCCCGGCAAACTATTGGGAGTTTAATTAAACTTTATACATGAAATTACTCGTTCTGATCCCCGCTACACAGCCGTATACTTTTTATAATTTTGTGGAATCGGGAACCTTGAAATATTTAACATAACGCGGATCGACTGTCTCTGTCTCTTTCTAGATCGGAAGAATCGATGTTTCCCGGCAAACTATTGGGAGTTTAATTAAACTTTATACATGAAATTACTCGTTCTGATCCCCGCTACACAGCCGTATACTTTTTATAATTTTGTGGAATCGGGAACCTCGAAATATTTATCATAACGCGGATCGACTGTCTCTGTCTCTTTCTAGATCGGAATAATCGATGTTTCCCGGCAAACTATTGGGAGTTTAATTAAACTTTATACATGAAATTACTCGTTTTGGTCCCCGCTACACAGCCGTATACTTTTTATAATTTTATGGAATCGGGAACCTTGAAATATTTAACATAACGCGGATCGACTGTCTCTGTCTCTTTCTAGATCGGAATAATCGATGTTTCCCGGCAAACTATTGGGAGATTAATTAAACTTTATACACGAAATTACTCGTTTTGATCCCCGCTACACAGCCGTATACTTTTTATAATTTTGTGGAATCGGTAACCTTGAGATATTTAACATAACGCGGATCGACTGTCTCTGTCTCTTTCTAGATCGGAATTATCGATGTTTCCCGGCAAAGTAATGGGAGATTAATTAAACTTTATACACGAAATTACTCGTTTTGATCCCCGCTACACAGCCGTATACTTTTTATAATTTTGTGGAATCGGGAACCTTGAAATATTTAACATAACGCGGATCGACTGTCTCTGTCTCTTTCTAGATCGGAAGAATCGATGTTTCCCGGCAAACTATTGGGAGTTTAATTAAACTTTATACATGAAATTACTCGTTTTGGTCCCCGCTACACAGCCGTATACTTTTTATAATTTTGTGGAATCGGGAACCTCGAAATATTTATCATAACGCGGATCGACTGTCTCTGTCTCTTTCTAGATCGGAAGAATCGATGTTTCCCGGCAAACTATTGGGAGTTTAATTAAACTTTATACATGAAATTACTCGTTCTGATCCCCGCTACACAGCCGTATACTTTTTATAATTTTGTGGAATCGGGAACCTTGAAATATTTAACATAACGCGGATCGACTGTCTCTGTCTCTTTCTAGATCGGAATAATCGATGTTTCCCGGCAAACTAATGGGATATTAATTAAACTTTATACACGAAATTACTCGTTTTGATCCCTGCTACACAGCCGTATACTTTTTATAATTTTGTGGAATCGGGAACCTTGAAATATTTAACATAACGCGGATCGACTGTCTCTGTCTCTTTCTAGATCGGAATAATCGATGTTTCCCGGCAAACTAATGGGATATTAATTAAACTTTATACATGAAATTACTCGTTTTGGTCCCCGCTACACAGCCGTATACTTTTTATAATTTTATGGAATCGGGAACCTTGAAATATTTAACATAACGCGGATCGACTGTCTCTGTCTCTTTCTAGATCGGAATAATCGATGTTTCCCGGCAAACTATTGGGAGATTAATTAAACTTTATACACGAAATTACTCGTTTTGATCCCCGCTACACAGCCGTATACTTTTTATAATTTTGTGGAATCGGTAACCTGGAGATATTTAACATAACGCGGATCGTCTATCTCTGTCTCTTTCTAGATCGGAATAATCGATGTTTCCCGGCAAAGTAATGGGAGATTAATTAAACTTTATACACGAAATTACTCGTTTTGATCCCCGCTACACAGCCGTATACTTTTTATAATTTTGTGGAATCGGGAACCTTGAAATATTTAACATAACGCGGATCGACTGTCTCTGTCTCTTTCTAGATCGGAATAATCGATGTTTCCCGGCAAACTATTGGGAGTTTAATTAAACTTTATACATGAAATTACTCGTTTTGATCCCCGCTACACAGCCGTATACTTTTTATAATTTTGTGGAATCGGGAACCTTGAGATATTTAACATAACGCGGATCGACTGTCTCTGTCTCTTTCTAGATCGGAATAATCGATGTTTCCCGGCAAACTAATGGGAGTTTAATTAAACTTTATACACGAAATTACTCGTTTTGATCCCCGCTACACAGCCGTATACTTTTTATAATTTTGTGGAATCGGGAACCTTGAAATATTTAACATAACGCGGATCGACTGTCTCTGTCTCTTTCTAGATCGGAAGAATCGATGTTTCCCGGCAAACTATTGGGAGTTTAATTAAACTTTATACATGAAATTACTCGTTTTGGTCCCCGCTACACAGCCGTATACTTTTTATAATTTTGTGGAATCGGGAACCTCGAAATATTTATCATAACGCGGATCGACTGTCTCTGTCTCTTTCTAGATCGGAAGAATCGATGTTTCCCGGCAAACTATTGGGAGTTTAATTAAACTTTATACATGAAATTACTCGTTTTGGTCCCCGCTACACAGCCGTATACTTTTTATAATTTTATGGAATCGGGAACCTTGAAATATTTAACATAACGCGGATCGACTGTCTCTGTCTCTTTCTAGATCGGAATAATCGATGTTTCCCGGCAAACTATTGGGAGATTAATTAAACTTTATACACGAAATTACTCGTTTTGATCCCCGCTACACAGCCGTATACTTTTTATAATTTTGTGGAATCGGTAACCTGGAGATATTTAACATAACGCGGATCGTCTATCTCTGTCTCTTTCTAGATCGGAATAATCGATGTTTCCCGGCAAAGTAATGGGAGATTAATTAAACTTTATACACGAAATTACTCGTTTTGATCCCCGCTACACAGCCGTATACTTTTTATAATTTTGTGGAATCGGGAACCTTGAAATATTTAACATAACGCGGATCGACTGTCTCTGTCTCTTTCTAGATCGGAATAATCGATGTTTCCCTGCAAACTATTGGGAGTTTAATTAAACTTTATACATGAAATTACTCGTTTTGATCCCCGCTACACAGCCGTATACTTTTTATAATTTTGTGGAATCGGGAACCTTGAGATATTTAACATAACGCGGATCGACTGTCTCTGTCTCTTTCTAGATCGGAATAATCGATGTTTCCCGGCAAACTAATGGGAGTTTAATTAAACTTTATACACGAAATTACTCGTTTTGATCCCCGCTACACAGCCGTATACTTTTTATAATTTTGTGGAATCGGGAACCTTGAGATATTTAACATAACGCGGATCGACTGTCTCTGTCTCTTTCTAGATCGGAATTATCGATGTTTCCCGGAAACTAATGGGATATTAATTAAACTTTATACACGAAATTACTCGTTTTGGTCCCTGCTACACAGCCGTATACTTTTTATAATTTTGTGGAATCGGGAACCTTGAAATATTTAACATAACGCGGATCGACTGTCTCTCTCTCTTTCTAGATCGGAATAATCGATGTTTCCCGGCAAACTATTGGGAGATTAATTAAACTTTATACATGAAATTACTCGTTTTGGTCCCCGCTACACAGCCGTATACTTTTTATAATTTTATGGAATCGGGAACCTTGAAATATTTAACATAACGCGGATCGACTGTCTCTGTCTCTTTCTAGATCGGAATAATCGATGTTTCCCGGCAAACTATTGGGAGATTAATTAAACTTTATACACGAAATTACTCGTTTTGATCCCCGCTACACAGCCGTATACTTTTTATAATTTTGTGGAATCGGTAACCTTGAGATATTTAACATAACGCGGATCGACTGTCTCTGTCTCTTTCTAGATCGGAATTATCGATGTTTCCCGGCAAACTATTGGGAGATTAATTAAACTTTATACATGAAATTACTCGTTTTGATCCCCGCTACACAGCCGTATACTTTTTATAATTTTGTGGAATCGGTAACCTTGAAATATTTAACATAACGCGGATCGTCTATCTCTGTCTCTTTCTAGATCGGAAGAATCGATGTTTCCCGGCAAACTAATGGGAGTTTAATTAAACTTTATGCATCAAATCATTCAGTTTGACTCCTGCAACACAACCAAACACTCTCTGTAATTTTCTGAACTGAAAAACCACTGAAATTGCGCTCGAAATGCGGAGCGACGGGTCGACGCGTCTGCACTGTGCGACAGCTAGTCAAAACGTCCGAACAGCGTATTGTTTTCGATCTCTTGGTATAATATTCGTATTCCTTGCTGTGTATAGCTTCCGATCGATTATTGCAATGGTCAAAGTTCCAGCGGCGTAATGCTTTCCATAAGATTACATTAATATAACCAGCGGCATATTGCTTTCTATCTTGTAATGAAAATTTTATAACCAAGT
>NW_027476224.1:345000-355000 GCF_051020955.1 Megalopta genalis | reverse complement strand
CCATTCGCGGTTTCACCTTAATACGGCATGTACTGAGACATGCATGGCTTAATCTTTGAGACAAGCATATGACTACTGGCAGGATCAACCAGGGAACTATACAATATGTATATATAAAATGGACAAAATTTAAATCCTTTTCCATCGTCGCCTGTTTCATATATATATGTCAGGTCGACACACCATTTTTCTCTTTCAAATATGTACAAGTTTTGCCACATTCCGCGCTTGTAACATATCTTCTTTAACGCTCAATTTCTTTCATTTTTCTACCATACAGATATTACCGTACGCCCAAAAACGTACGTATTATATTTTTGTTCTATCATAAAATCACATTTTTCTACGTACGCCAGCTTCGTACGTTTCTATCTTTGCCTTCATAAAATCACAAGATAATTTTATCTTCAAGAGTCTCGCTATTAACATCTTGTAAGATAAATGTACGTCCCAGCTAAAACGTACAAATACTTCAAGTTAAGTAATAATATATCATCGCTATTGACAAATTTTTAAGATCCAAGACACAGTTCTCTCTATATGTTTTAATATTTTTTATGTACTCAAATATATTCAAAGGAAAAAGTACATGGGTGATGCCATAGTCGTGGAAGCGCGTACGCTCACGCTGATCTTCTGACCGCCGGAAGCACGAAACCTCTGATCTGGGCAAAATCGGCAAGCCGAGGAAGAACGGACAGGACACATGCTGGACTGGCGAGAAAGCGTGTTCTTCCGCTCGCGCTAGGCATTTCGATTTCTGACACCTCTTGATTTAAAAAATCAGTTTTTTGATAGTTTTCTCTCTCCACTGGGCTATTCATTTTAGCCACAGTTTTCAATTGGTACGATTTGCTTCCAAATCTTACAGATGCATTTTAAAAAATTTTTCCATCGCTCGGACAGAAGAGTCGATTGCTCAGTGAGTACGAGTATACATACAAAGTGCATACGGGTAACCAACCCCGTAGGGCTTGCCACATATGGGCCATTCGGTCAAAGACACCGACCCGTGGCCACGCTGTGTGGAGAAAAGTCCGTAACGTAAACGGCACGAAACAGTCAGGACCGAAGCCCCGAAGGAGCTCTGAGACAGCTTCTCGACCGAGATCGTAGAATTGGCCCAAAACCCGCTCTGCTCCGTCCGCCTCGCACGGACCGTGTATCTCTTATAGATACCGAACGGCCGGCAAGGACGCCGGCGCCGCCGGCCGAATAGCACGCGCGCTTATGAGTGTAAACCGCCGCGGCAACAGACCGCCCGGCCGTGCTGTTGTAACATAGCGCGTGAACGAACGAAAAAAATTTTTATAGTAAACATTAAAATAAATTACACTACCGTAAACTAGACAAAAAATTACACATTTTTTCCCAATATGAAAATTTTCACAAACTTTTTAAAGTCCCATCGCATCGAGTAAACTTTTTTAATAACGCGTCCGCACGATTCTAAATGCTTAATCCATATGTGAAATCGTTCACTGATCACGAATATCGTATTTAAAAAAATTACAAAAATTTATTTTTCAAAATAATCAAAAAAAACCGAAAAATCACAAGAGTAAAGTACCATTATTTTAAACAACATGTCGTTCTAAATGCTTAATCCCTATGTAAAAAAGTTATTTAAGCAAGAATATGTAATTGAAAAAAATTAGAAAAATTTATTTTAGCCGTAAATCGAAAATAATGGGGACACCGGAGCTGTTCGAAGCGCCGAGACGCGCCGCGTACGGCCGAATATTTTCTAAGTCCCAACGTACCGATCAAGAGTAAAGTACCATTTTCCTACATTAGATTTCGTTCTAAATGCTTAATCCCTATGTAAAAACGTTAGTTAAGCAAGAATATCGTATTTTTAAAAAAATCTAATGATACGATTTTCCAGAAAATTGAAAAAACCGAAAAATGTCAAGAGTAAAGTGCCATTTTCTGACATTAGATTTCGTTCTAAATGCTTAATCCCTATGTAGAAACGTTAGTTAAGCAAGAATATCGTATTTTTAAAAAAATCTAATGATAGGATTTTTCAGAAAATTGAAAAAACCGTAAAATGTCAAGAGTAAAGTGCCCTTATTTTAAACAATGTATCGTTCTAAATGCTTAATCCCTATGTAAAAAAGTTATTTTAGCAGGAATATGTTATTGAAAAAAATTAGAAAAATTTATTTTAGCCGTAAATCGAAAATAATGGGGACACCGGAGCTGTTCGAAGCGCCGAGCGCGCCGCGTACGCCCGAATATTTTCAAAGTCCCAACGTACCGATCAAGAGTAAAGTACCATTTTCCTACATTAGATTTCGTTCTAAATGCTTAATCCCTATGTAAAAACGTTAGTTAAGCAAGAATATCGTATTTTAAAAAAAATCTAATGATAGGATTTTCCAGAAAATTGAAAAAACCGAAAAATGTCAAGAGTAAAGTGCCATTTTCTGACATTAGATTTCGTTCTAAATGCTTAATCCCTATGTAGAAAGGTTAGTTAAGCAAGATTATCGTATTTTTAAAAAAATCTAATGATAGGATTTTTCAGAAAATTGAAAAAACCGTAAAATGTCAAGAGTAAAGTGCCCTTATTTTAAACATTATATCGTTCTAAATGCTTAATCCCTATGTAAAAAAGTTATCTAAGCAAGAATATGTTATTGAATAAAATGAGAAAAATTTATTTTAGCCGTAAATCGAAAATAATGGGTCGAGCGAATCGGTCGATTGCGCCGAGACGCGCTATGATGCAACAGACGAGCGATTGGAACGCCCGAATATTTTCAAAGTCCCAACGTACCGATCAAGAGTAAAGTACCATTTTCCTACATTAGATTTCGTTCTAAATGCTTAATCCCTATGTAAAAACGTTAGTTAAGCAAGAATATCGTATTTTTAAAAAAATCTAATGATAGGATTTTCCAGAAAATTGAAAAAACCGAAAAATGTCAAGAGTAAAGTGCCATTTTCTGACATTAGATTTCGTTCTAAATGCTTAATCCCTATGTAGAAACGTTAGTTAAGCAAGAATATCGTATTTTTAAAAAAATCTAATGATAGGATTTTTCAGAAAATTGAAAAAACCGTAAAATGTCAAGAGTAAAGTGCCCTTACTTTAAACAATGCATCGTTCTAAATGCTTAATCCCTATGTAAAAAAGTTATTTAAGCAGGAATATGTTATTGAAAAAAATTAGAAAAATTTATTTTAGCCGTAAATCGAAAATAATGGATCGAGCGAATCGGTCGATTGCGCCGAGACGCGCTATGATGCAACAGACGAGCGATTGGAACCCCCGAATATTTTCAAAGTCCCAACGTACCGATCAAGAGTAAAGTACCATTTTCCTACATTAGATTTCGTTCTAAATGCTTAATCCCTATGTAAAAACGTTAGTTAAGCAAGAATATCGTATTTTAAAAAAAATCTAATGATAGGATTTTCCAGAAAATTGAAAAAACCGAAAAATGTCAAGAGTAAAGTGCCATTTTCTGACATTAGATTTCGTTCTAAATGCTTAATCCCTATGTAGAAACGTTAGTTAAGCAAGATTATCGTATTTTTAAAAAAATCTAATGATAGGATTTTTCAGAAAATTGAAAAAACCGTAAAATGTCAAGAGTAAAGTGCCCTTATTTTAAACATTATATCGTTCTAAATGCTTAATCCCTATGTAAAAAAGTTATCTAAGCAAGAATATGTTATTGAATAAAATGAGAAAAATTTATTTTAGCCGTAAATCGAAAATAATGGGTCGAGCGAATCGGTCGATTGCGCCGAGACGCGCTATGATGCAACAGACGAGCGATTGGAACGCCCGAATATTTTCAAAGTCCCAACGTACCGGTCAAGAGTAAAGTACCATTTTCCTACATTAGATTTCGTTCTAAATGCTTAATCCCTATGTAAAAACGTTAGTTAAGCAAGAATATCGTATTTTAAAAAAAATCTAATGATAGGATTTTCCAGAAAATTGAAAAAACCGAAAAATGTCAAGAGTAAAGTGCCATTTTCTGACATTAGATTTCGTTCTAAATGCTTAATCCCTATGTAGAAACGTTAGTTATGCAAGATTATCGTATTTTTAAAAAAATCTAATGATAGGATTTTTCAGAAAATTGAAAAAACCGTAAAATGTCAAGAGTAAAGTGCCCTTATTTTAAACATTATATCGTTCTAAATGCTTAATCCCTATGTAAAAAAGTTATCTAAGCAAGAATATGTTATTGAATAAAATGAGAAAAATTTATTTTAGCCGTAAATCGAAAATAATGGGTCGAGCGAATCGGTCGATTGCGCCGAGACGCGCTATGATGCAACAGACGAGCGATTGGAACGCCCGAATATTTTCAAAGTCCCAACGTACCGGTCAAGAGTAAAGTACCATTTTCCTACATTAGATTTCGTTCTAAATGCTTAATCCCTATGTAAAAACGTTAGTTAAGCAAGAATATCGTATTTTTAAAAAAATCTAATGATAGGATTTTCCAGAAAATTGAAAAAACCGAAAAATGTCAAGAGTAAAGTGCCATTTTCTGACATTAGATTTCGTTCTAAATGCTTAATCCCTATGTAGAAACGTTAGTTAAGCAAGAATATCGTATTTTTAAAAAAATCTAATGGTAGGATTTTTCAGAAAATTGAAAAAACCGTAAAATGTCAAGAGTAAAGTGCCCTTATTTTAAACATTATATCGTTCTAAATGCTTAATCCCTATGTAAAAAAGTTATCTAAGCAAGAATATGTTATTGAATAAAATGAGAAAAATTTATTTTAGCCGTAAATCGAAAATAATGGGTCGAGCGAATCGGTCGATTGCGCCGAGACGCGCTATGATGCAACAGACGAGCGATTGGAACGCCCGAATATTTTCAAAGTCCCAACGTACCGGTCAAGAGTAAAGTACCATTTTCCTACATTAGATTTCGTTCTAAATGCTTAATCCCTATGTAAAAACGTTAGTTAAGCAAGAATATCGTATTTTTAAAAAAATCTAATGATAGGATTTTCCAGAAAATTGAAAAAACCGAAAAATGTCAAGAGTAAAGTGCCATTTTCTGACATTAGATTTCGTTCTAAATGCTTAATCCCTATGTAGAAACGTTAGTTAAGCAAGAATATCGTATTTTTAAAAAAATCTAATGGTAGGATTTTTCAGAAAATTGAAAAAACCGTAAAATGTCAAGAGTAAAGTGCCCTTATTTTAAACATTATATCGTTCTAAATGCTTAATCCCTATGTAAAAAAGTTATCTAAGCAAGAATATGTTATTGAATTAAATGAGAAAAATTTATTTTAGCCGTAAATCGAAAATAATGGGTCGAGCGAATCGGTCGATTGCGCCGAGACGCGCTATGATGCAACAGACGAGCGATTGGAACGCCCGAATATTTTCAAAGTCCCAACGTACCGATCAAGAGTAAAGTACCATTTTCCTACATTAGATTTCGTTCTAAATGCTTAATCCCTATGTAAAAACGTTAGTTAAGCAAGAATATCGTATTTTTAAAAAAATCTAATGATAGGATTTTCCAGAAAATTGAAAAAACCGAAAAATGTCAAGAGTAAAGTGCCATTTTCTGACATTAGATTTCGTTCTAAATGCTTAATCCCTATGTAGAAACGTTAGTTAAGCAAGAATATCGTATTTTTAAAAAAATCTAATGGTAGGATTTTTCAGAAAATTGAAAAAACCGTAAAATGTCAAGAGTAAAGTGCCCTTATTTTAAACATTATATCGTTCTAAATGCTTAATCCCTATGTAAAAAAGTTATCTAAGCAAGAATATGTTATTGAATAAAATGAGAAAAATTTATTTTAGCCGTAAATCGAAAATAATGGGTCGAGCGAATCGGTCGATTGCGCCGAGACGCGCTATGATGCAACAGACGAGCGATTGGAACGCCCGAATATTTTCAAAGTCCCAACGTACCGGTCAAGAGTAAAGTACCATTTTCCTACATTAGATTTCGTTCTAAATGCTTAATCCCTATGTAAAAACGTTAGTTAAGCAAGAATATCGTATTTTTAAAAAAATCTAATGATAGGATTTTCCAGAAAATTGAAAAAACCGAAAAATGTCAAGAGTAAAGTGCCATTTTCTGACATTAGATTTCGTTCTAAATGCTTAATCCCTATGTAGAAACGTTAGTTAAGCAAGAATATCGTATTTTAAAAAAAATCTAATGATAGGATTTTCCAGAAAATTGAAAAAACCGAAAAATGTCAAGAGTAAAGTGCCCTTATTTTAAACATTATATCGTTCTAAATGCTTAATCCTTATGTAAAAAAGTTATCTAAGCAAGAATATGTTATTGAATAAAATGAGAAAAATTTATTTTAGCCGTAAATCGAAAATAATGGGTCGAGCGAATCGGTCGATTGCGCCGAGACGCGCTATGATGCAACAGACGAGCGATTGGAACGCCCGAATATTTTCAAAGTCCCAACGTACCGATCAAGAGTAAAGTACCATTTTCCTACATTAGATTTCGTTCTAAATGCTTAATCCCTATGTAAAAACGTTAGTTAAGCAAGAATATCGTATTTTTAAAAAAATCTAATGATAGGATTTTCCAGAAAATTGAAAAAACCGAAAAATGTCAAGAGTAAAGTGCCATTTTCTGACATTAGATTTCGTTCTAAATGCTTAATCCCTATGTAGAAACGTTAGTTAAGCAAGAATATCGTATTTTTAAAAAAATCTAATGGTAGGATTTTTCAGAAAATTGAAAAAACCGTAAAATGTCAAGAGTAAAGTGCCATTATTTTAAACAATGTATCGTTCTAAATGCTTAATCCCTATGTAAAAAAGTTATCTAAGCAAGAATATGTTATTGAATAAAATGAGAAAAATTTATTTTAGCCGTAAATCGAAAAAAAGACTGTTCGTTTCTCTGTCTCTCTCGCGCGATCGAAGTATTGATGTTTCCCGGCAAAGTAATGGGATATTAATTAAACTTTATACACGAAATTACTCGTTTTGATCCCCGCTACACAGCCGTATACTTTTTATAATTTTGTGGAATCGGGAACCTTGAAATATTTAACATAACGCGGATCGACTGTCTCTGTCTCTTTCTAGATCGGAATAATCGATGTTTCCCGGCAAACTATTGGGAGATTAATTAAACTTTATACATGAAATTACTCGTTTTGGTCCCCGCTACACAGCCGTATACTTTTTATAATTTTGTGGAATCGGGAACCTTGAAATATTTAACATAACGCGGATCGACTGTCTCTGTCTCTTTCTAGATCGGAATTATCGATGTTTCCCGGAAAACTATTCGGAGATTAATTAAACTTTATACACGAAATTACTCGTTTTGATCCCCGCTACACAGCCGTATACTTTTTATAATTTTGTGGAATCGGTAACCTTGAGATATTTAACATAACGCGGATCGACTGTCTCTGTCTCTTTCTAGATCGGAATTATCGATGTTTCCCGGCAAACTATTGGGAGATTATTTAAACTTTATACATGAAATTACTCGTTTTGATCCCCGCTACACAGCCGTATACTTTTTATAATTTTGTGGAATCGGTAACCTGGAGATATTTAACATAACGCGGATCGACTGTCTCTGTCTCTTTCTAGATCGGAATAATCGATGTTTCCCGGCAAACTATTGGGAGATTAATTAAACTTTATACATGAAATTACTCGTTTTGGTCCCCGCTACACAGCCGTATACTTTTTATAATTTTGTGGAATCGGTAACCTTGAGATATTTAACATAACGCGGATCGACTGTCTCTGTCTCTTTCTAGATCGGAATTATCGATGTTTCCCGGCAAACTATTGGGAGATTATTTAAACTTTATACATGAAATTACTCGTTTTGATCCCCGCTACACAGCCGTATACTTTTTATAATTTTGTGGAATCGGTAACCTGGAGATATTTAACATAACGCGGATCGACTGTCTCTGTCTCTTTCTAGATCGGAATAATCGATGTTTCCCGGCAAACTATTGGGAGATTAATTAAACTTTATACATGAAATTACTCGTTTTGGTCCCCGCTACACAGCCGTATACTTTTTATAATTTTGTGGAATCGGTAACCTTGAGATATTTAACATAACGCGGATCGACTGTCTCTGTCTCTTTCTAGATCGGAATTATCGATGTTTCCCGGCAAACTATTGGGAGATTATTTAAACTTTATACATGAAATTACTCGTTTTGGTCCCCGCTACACAGCCGTATACTTTTTATAATTTTGTGGAATCGGGAACCTTGAAATATTTAACATAACGCGGATCGACTGTCTCTGTCTCTTTCTAGATCGGAATTATCGATGTTTCCCGGAAAACTATTCGGAGATTAATTAAACTTTATACACGAAATTACTCGTTTTGATCCCCGCTACACAGCCGTATACTTTTTATAATTTTGTGGAATCGGTAACCTTGAGATATTTAACATAACGCGGATCGACTGTCTCTGTCTCTTTCTAGATCGGAATTATCGATGTTTCCCGGCAAACTATTGGGAGATTATTTAAACTTTATACATGAAATTACTCGTTTTGATCCCCGCTACACAGCCGTATACTTTTTATAATTTTGTGGAATCGGTAACCTTGAGATATTTAACATAACGCGGATCGACTGTCTCTGTCTCTTTCTAGATCGGAATTATCGATGTTTCCCGGCAAACTATTGGGAGATTATTTAAACTTTATACATGAAATTACTCGTTTTGATCCCCGCTACACAGCCGTATACTTTTTATAATTTTGTGGAATCGGTAACCTGGAGATATTTAACATAACGCGGATCGACTGTCTCTGTCTCTTTCTAGATCGGAATAATCGATGTTTCCCGGCAAACTATTGGGAGATTAATTAAACTTTATACATGAAATTACTCGTTTTGGTCCCCGCTACACAGCCGTATACTTTTTATAATTTTGTGGAATCGGTAACCTTGAGATATTTAACATAACGCGGATCGACTGTCTCTGTCTCTTTCTAGATCGGAATTATCGATGTTTCCCGGCAAACTATTGGGAGATTATTTAAACTTTATACATGAAATTACTCGTTTTGATCCCCGCTACACAGCCGTATACTTTTTATAATTTTGTGGAATCGGTAACCTGGAGATATTTAACATAACGCGGATCGACTGTCTCTGTCTCTTTCTAGATCGGAATAATCGATGTTTCCCGGCAAACTAATGGGAGTTTAATTAAACTTTATGCATCAAATCATTCAGTTTGACTCCTGCAACACAACCAAACACTCTCTGTAATTTTCTGAACTGAAAAACCACTGAAATTGCGCTCGAAATGCGGAGCGACGGGTCGACGCGTCTGCACTGTGCGACAGCTAGTCAAAACGTCCGAACAGCGTATTGTTTTCGATCTCTTGGTATAATATTCGTATTCCTTGCTGTGTATAGCTTCCGATCGATTATTGCAATGGTCAAAGTTCCAGCGGCGTAATGCTTTCCATAAGATTACATTAATATAACCAGCGGCATATTGCTTTCTATCTTGTAATGAAAATTTTATAACCAAGTACCAACGGCGTATTGCTTTCGTTCGGATAATGGAGATTTTACAACCAAGTACCAGCGGTTTCTGTCTTATAATTAAATTATTATAATAAAATAAAGTACCAGCGGCGTGTTACTTTCGTTCGGATAATGGAGATTTTACAACCAAGTATCAGCGGTTTCTGTCTTATAATTAAATTATTATAATAAAATAAAGTACCAGCGGCGTGTTACTTTCGTTCGGATAATGGAGATTTTATGTCCAGCGGCGTAGTGCTTTCTATCTTATAATGTAATTCTTATTACAAAGTACCAGCGGCTTATTGCTTCGTACCAGCGGCGTATTGCTTTTTTACCAGCGGCGTATTGTTTCGTACCAGCGGCGTATTGCTTTTTTTTCCAGCGGCGTATTGGTTCGTACCAGCGGCGTATTGCTTTTTTTCCAGCGGCGTATTGCTTTTTTTCCAGCGGCGTATTGGTTCGTACCAGCGGCGTATTGCTTT
>NW_027476224.1:337500-340000 GCF_051020955.1 Megalopta genalis | reverse complement strand
GGAACTCCGCGGGATTCAGTGCTGGGCTAATTCCTGTTCGCTCGCCGCTACTAAGGAAATCCTGGTTAGTTTCTTTTCCTCCGCTTAGTAATATGCTTAAATTCAGCGGGTAATCTCGCCTACTCTGAGGTCGTCGGAACGTGAAAAAAAATTTTTTCAGAGCTTCCCCCCCCCCGAAAGCATTTTGCGAAACGTGTACAGAGCAACACAAAAAAAAAAAAAAATAAAAAAAACACAAAAAACCCTTAAAGCAAAAAAAAAACCGTTTATCGCGCCTCACCAATATATCTTTTATAAAATTCGATATCCTCTCCAAATATAGATCTTCGAAACACTCGCAAGACGATTACAATCGGTATAACTTTAACGTCCGTCCGAAAAGTACTTTCGGGGACTAGACGACCGATTGATCTCGTGCGGTTTCGCTATTCGATCATTTGAAGAGAACAAAAAGATATATGGGGCGACCGACAAACGGTTTTCCCGTAGAACCAGACTCGCGATTGCGTTGACACACACATCATAGCCACACCAATAGAAGAGTTTTAGGACGGTAACCCGGGTGGGGTGTTCTTTACTCAGAATATGTGCAACATCGGATCTATATAGCCATCGATACAATTCGTACACAAATGTGTCGTACGAAGAGAGAGACTTTTTTTCCTCTGACAACATAACGGTAAGAGACATCCTTCCACACTCATAGGTTCCACTCCCTGGGGCTATGATATATATATACATATAAATTCAAATTCGAAGCAACGGTCACAATTCTACTCTATATTTTTGCGGGTTATGTGTTCTTTCGTTCAATTTCTTTCATGCGTTCGTTCGATCTCTGTACACAGTCTTCACATAGGACAGACTCGTGTAGTACGCTTTCGTGGGTTAAACCCATCTCGTTTCATTTCAGGCGACGTCGGGAGCGCGTTGAAAATGTACCAGTGAAATCTCGATAGTTCTACGAATACGAATCGTCCCGAAAAAGATTTTGTCACCGCTTCGAAGCGGTGTTTCAGACGGGCGGACGTATATAAAACATATACGACACACGACACCGCCTTCCACACTCACGCTAGTTCGAACACGATTTCCATCTCTCTCGAAGACTGTTAGACGTACGTAAAATTTCTCAATATCCATAGGACCGCGACAAACGCCGACGAAGCGCCCATCATTCGCTCGTACGTATATAGGCAACAAGTGCCATCAACGCAAGCAGTTTATAAGTACGTAAACGACCCTCAGCCAGGCGTGGTCCAGGAATTGTATCCGTGGACCGCAATGTGCGTTCGAAATGTCGATGTTCATGTGTCCTGCAGTTCACACGTTGACGCGCAATTAGCTGCGTTCTTCATCGACCCACGAGCCAAGTGATCCACCGTTCAGGGTAATTTTTCCCTTTTATTCTCTCATATATAATATAATGTGTATTTGCTATCCACCACATTTTTGTGTTATATTTCGGAACAAGCCGATACCCGAAGAGCTCCAACCAGCGCGCGAAGGAGATTCGGGAGTCGTCGTACGACGACATAATTGTCCCTTAAAGAACGAGATATTTCCGTCGAAACCATATATATATGTACGAGCAAATCCAAAACCACTGTTTTCTTGCAAGTTCGACGGTCGGAGCGAATAGAACATTGAAAAGCCTTCTATCGAAGAAACACAGAGAGTATATCACCTCCAAAAACGACGGGGATATGGATATTCAAACTGGACAATTATCAACCCGATACTGGATTCGAAAAGTTTCTCTCTCCTTTCGTCGTTATTTACACCGGACGGACTCACGGCCGGCTCTAGCTGGGTGTCATATATATATATATACGTCCCACGCTCATGCTGCCACTAGCGCGCAACAGAGTAGGGTGTCAATGACAACGACACAGCATTGAAACGAGCTACACAAGCCGGTCTCTCTTGATACCAATGTAAACGAGCATTAAGTTATCTTCAGACTGCCCGATATTTTCGTCCTTTGGACTTTCCCAACGATTCCTTTTTTTCTTTTTTTTTTACACACCACAGCGAAGACTTGAGGAAGCGTGATTAGCACGCTCGCATCCCTCCCTGTCCTACTACAACTGTAAAGAAAGAAAAAAGAATACATTGGGCTTTCTCTCTATCGAGAAGATGGCCTACGCAACGCAGATCAAAGGCCTAATACGTGTAATATAATACGCGTCTGGCCGTGTATAAATCACGCACGAATGATCTGGTCGGGCCCAACTCTTCTCGTACGCTTATTTTTCCGTGTTGGGGCACTATCATAAAATCACACAAACCCCAACACGTGTGTGTCTTGGAAGGAAGATGGCCTACGCAACGCAGATCAAAGGCCTAATACGTGTAGTACACACGTCTGCCGTGTAAATCACGCACGAATGATCTGGTCGGGCCCAACTCTTCTCCACCACACCACATCCCAACTTTGTACATTTTTATATATTTTTGTGCGTTGGGGCACCTTCATAATCACAAACCCCAACAACAC
>NW_027476224.1:317500-335000 GCF_051020955.1 Megalopta genalis | reverse complement strand
ACGTACAAATACTTCAAGTTAAGTAATAATATATCATCGCTATTGACAAATTTTTAAGATCCAAGACACAGTTCTCTCTATATGTTTTAATATTTTTTATGTACTCAAATATATTCAAAGGAAAAAGTACATGGGTGATGCCATAGTCGTGGAAGCGCGTACGCTCACGCTGATCTTCTGACCGCCGGAAGCACGAAACCTCTGATCTGGGCAAAATCGGCAAGCCGAGGAAGAACGGACAGGACACATGCTGGACTGGCGAGAAAGCGTGTTCTTCCGCTCGCGCTAGGCATTTCGATTTCTGACACCTCTTGATTTAAAAAATCAGTTTTTTGATAGTTTTCTCTCTCCACTGGGCTATTCATTTTAGCCACAGTTTTCAATTGGTACGATTTGCTTCCAAATCTTACAGATGCATTTTAAAAAATTTTTCCATCGCTCGGACAGAAGAGTCGATTGCTCAGTGAGTACGAGTATACATACAAAGTGCATACGGGTAACCAACCCCGTAGGGCTTGCCACATATGGGCCATTCGGTCAAAGACACCGACCCGTGGCCACGCTGTGTGGAGAAAAGTCCGTAACGTAAACGGCACGAAACAGTCAGGACCGAAGCCCCGAAGGAGCTCTGAGACAGCTTCTCGACCGAGATCGTAGAATTGGCCCAAAACCCGCTCTGCTCCGTCCGCCTCGCACGGACCGTGTATCTCTTATAGATACCGAACGGCCGGCAAGGACGCCGGCGCCGCCGGCCGAATAGCACGCGCGCTTATGAGTGTAAACCGCCGCGGCAACAGACCGCCCGGCCGTGCTGTTGTAACATAGCGCGTGAACGAACGAAAAAAATTTTTATAGTAAACATTAAAATAAATTACACTACCGTAAACTAGACAAAAAATTACACATTTTTTCCCAATATGAAAATTTTCACAAACTTTTTAAAGTCCCATCGCATCGAGTAAACTTTTTTAATAACGCGTCCGCACGATTCTAAATGCTTAATCCATATGTGAAATCGTTCACTGATCACGAATATCGTATTTAAAAAAATTACAAAAATTTATTTTTCAAAATAATCAAAAAAAACCGAAAAATCACAAGAGTAAAGTACCATTATTTTAAACAACATGTCGTTCTAAATGCTTAATCCCTATGTAAAAAAGTTATTTAAGCAAGAATATGTAATTGAAAAAAATTAGAAAAATTTATTTTAGCCGTAAATCGAAAATAATGGGGACACCGGAGCTGTTCGAAGCGCCGAGACGCGCCGCGTACGGCCGAATATTTTCTAAGTCCCAACGTACCGATCAAGAGTAAAGTACCATTTTCCTACATTAGATTTCGTTCTAAATGCTTAATCCCTATGTAAAAACGTTAGTTAAGCAAGAATATCGTATTTTTAAAAAAATCTAATGATACGATTTTCCAGAAAATTGAAAAAACCGAAAAATGTCAAGAGTAAAGTGCCATTTTCTGACATTAGATTTCGTTCTAAATGCTTAATCCCTATGTAGAAACGTTAGTTAAGCAAGAATATCGTATTTTTAAAAAAATCTAATGATAGGATTTTTCAGAAAATTGAAAAAACCGTAAAATGTCAAGAGTAAAGTGCCCTTATTTTAAACAATGTATCGTTCTAAATGCTTAATCCCTATGTAAAAAAGTTATTTTAGCAGGAATATGTTATTGAAAAAAATTAGAAAAATTTATTTTAGCCGTAAATCGAAAATAATGGGGACACCGGAGCTGTTCGAAGCGCCGAGCGCGCCGCGTACGCCCGAATATTTTCAAAGTCCCAACGTACCGATCAAGAGTAAAGTACCATTTTCCTACATTAGATTTCGTTCTAAATGCTTAATCCCTATGTAAAAACGTTAGTTAAGCAAGAATATCGTATTTTAAAAAAAATCTAATGATAGGATTTTCCAGAAAATTGAAAAAACCGAAAAATGTCAAGAGTAAAGTGCCATTTTCTGACATTAGATTTCGTTCTAAATGCTTAATCCCTATGTAGAAAGGTTAGTTAAGCAAGATTATCGTATTTTTAAAAAAATCTAATGATAGGATTTTTCAGAAAATTGAAAAAACCGTAAAATGTCAAGAGTAAAGTGCCCTTATTTTAAACATTATATCGTTCTAAATGCTTAATCCCTATGTAAAAAAGTTATCTAAGCAAGAATATGTTATTGAATAAAATGAGAAAAATTTATTTTAGCCGTAAATCGAAAATAATGGGTCGAGCGAATCGGTCGATTGCGCCGAGACGCGCTATGATGCAACAGACGAGCGATTGGAACGCCCGAATATTTTCAAAGTCCCAACGTACCGATCAAGAGTAAAGTACCATTTTCCTACATTAGATTTCGTTCTAAATGCTTAATCCCTATGTAAAAACGTTAGTTAAGCAAGAATATCGTATTTTTAAAAAAATCTAATGATAGGATTTTCCAGAAAATTGAAAAAACCGAAAAATGTCAAGAGTAAAGTGCCATTTTCTGACATTAGATTTCGTTCTAAATGCTTAATCCCTATGTAGAAACGTTAGTTAAGCAAGAATATCGTATTTTTAAAAAAATCTAATGATAGGATTTTTCAGAAAATTGAAAAAACCGTAAAATGTCAAGAGTAAAGTGCCCTTACTTTAAACAATGCATCGTTCTAAATGCTTAATCCCTATGTAAAAAAGTTATTTAAGCAGGAATATGTTATTGAAAAAAATTAGAAAAATTTATTTTAGCCGTAAATCGAAAATAATGGATCGAGCGAATCGGTCGATTGCGCCGAGACGCGCTATGATGCAACAGACGAGCGATTGGAACCCCCGAATATTTTCAAAGTCCCAACGTACCGATCAAGAGTAAAGTACCATTTTCCTACATTAGATTTCGTTCTAAATGCTTAATCCCTATGTAAAAACGTTAGTTAAGCAAGAATATCGTATTTTTAAAAAAATCTAATGATACGATTTTCCAGAAAATTGAAAAAACCGAAAAATGTCAAGAGTAAAGTGCCATTTTCTGACATTAGATTTCGTTCTAAATGCTTAATCCCTATGTAGAAACGTTAGTTAAGCAAGAATATCGTATTTTTAAAAAAATCTAATGATAGGATTTTTCAGAAAATTGAAAAAACCGTAAAATGTCAAGAGTAAAGTGCCCTTACTTTAAACAATGTATCGTTCTAAATGCTTAATCCCTATGTAAAAAAGTTATTTAAGCAGGAATATGTTATTGAAAAAAATTAGAAAAATTTATTTTAGCCGTAAATCGAAAATAATGGATCGAGCGAATCGGTCGATTGCGCCGAGACGCGCTATGATGCAACAGACGAGCGATTGGAACCCCCGAATATTTTCAAAGTCCCAACGTACCGATCAAGAGTAAAGTACCATTTTCCTACATTAGATTTCGTTCTAAATGCTTAATCCCTATGTAAAAACGTTAGTTAAGCAAGAATATCGTATTTTTAAAAAAATCTAATGATACGATTTTCCAGAAAATTGAAAAAACCGAAAAATGTCAAGAGTAAAGTGCCATTTTCTGACATTAGATTTCGTTCTAAATGCTTAATCCCTATGTAGAAAGGTTAGTTAAGCAAGATTATCGTATTTTTAAAAAAATCTAATGATAGGATTTTTCAGAAAATTGAAAAAACCGTAAAATGTCAAGAGTAAAGTGCCCTTATTTTAAACATTATATCGTTCTAAATGCTTAATCCCTATGTAAAAAAGTTATCTAAGCAAGAATATGTTATTGAATAAAATGAGAAAAATTTATTTTAGCCGTAAATCGAAAATAATGGGTCGAGCGAATCGGTCGATTGCGCCGAGACGCGCTATGATGCAACAGACGAGCGATTGGAACGCCCGAATATTTTCAAAGTCCCAACGTACCGATCAAGAGTAAAGTACCATTTTCCTACATTAGATTTCGTTCTAAATGCTTAATCCCTATGTAAAAACGTTAGTTAAGCAAGAATATCGTATTTTTAAAAAAATCTAATGATAGGATTTTCCAGAAAATTGAAAAAACCGAAAAATGTCAAGAGTAAAGTGCCATTTTCTGACATTAGATTTCGTTCTAAATGCTTAATCCCTATGTAGAAACGTTAGTTAAGCAAGAATATCGTATTTTTAAAAAAATCTAATGATAGGATTTTTCAGAAAATTGAAAAAACCGTAAAATGTCAAGAGTAAAGTGCCCTTACTTTAAACAATGCATCGTTCTAAATGCTTAATCCCTATGTAAAAAAGTTATTTAAGCAGGAATATGTTATTGAAAAAAATTAGAAAAATTTATTTTAGCCGTAAATCGAAAATAATGGATCGAGCGAATCGGTCGATTGCGCCGAGACGCGCTATGATGCAACAGACGAGCGATTGGAACCCCCGAATATTTTCAAAGTCCCAACGTACCGATCAAGAGTAAAGTACCATTTTCCTACATTAGATTTCGTTCTAAATGCTTAATCCCTATGTAAAAACGTTAGTTAAGCAAGAATATCGTATTTTTAAAAAAATCTAATGATACGATTTTCCAGAAAATTGAAAAAACCGAAAAATGTCAAGAGTAAAGTGCCATTTTCTGACATTAGATTTCGTTCTAAATGCTTAATCCCTATGTAGAAACGTTAGTTAAGCAAGAATATCGTATTTTTAAAAAAATCTAATGATAGGATTTTTCAGAAAATTGAAAAAACCGTAAAATGTCAAGAGTAAAGTGCCCTTACTTTAAACAATGTATCGTTCTAAATGCTTAATCCCTATGTAAAAAAGTTATTTAAGCAGGAATATGTTATTGAAAAAAATTAGAAAAATTTATTTTAGCCGTAAATCGAAAATAATGGATCGAGCGAATCGGTCGATTGCGCCGAGACGCGCTATGATGCAACAGACGAGCGATTGGAACCCCCGAATATTTTCAAAGTCCCAACGTACCGATCAAGAGTAAAGTACCATTTTCCTACATTAGATTTCGTTCTAAATGCTTAATCCCTATGTAAAAACGTTAGTTAAGCAAGAATATCGTATTTTTAAAAAAATCTAATGATACGATTTTCCAGAAAATTGAAAAAACCGAAAAATGTCAAGAGTAAAGTGCCATTTTCTGACATTAGATTTCGTTCTAAATGCTTAATCCCTATGTAGAAAGGTTAGTTAAGCAAGATTATCGTATTTTTAAAAAAATCTAATGATAGGATTTTTCAGAAAATTGAAAAAACCGTAAAATGTCAAGAGTAAAGTGCCCTTATTTTAAACATTATATCGTTCTAAATGCTTAATCCCTATGTAAAAAAGTTATCTAAGCAAGAATATGTTATTGAATAAAATGAGAAAAATTTATTTTAGCCGTAAATCGAAAATAATGGGTCGAGCGAATCGGTCGATTGCGCCGAGACGCGCTATGATGCAACAGACGAGCGATTGGAACGCCCGAATATTTTCAAAGTCCCAACGTACCGATCAAGAGTAAAGTACCATTTTCCTACATTAGATTTCGTTCTAAATGCTTAATCCCTATGTAAAAACGTTAGTTAAGCAAGAATATCGTATTTTTAAAAAAATCTAATGATAGGATTTTCCAGAAAATTGAAAAAACCGAAAAATGTCAAGAGTAAAGTGCCATTTTCTGACATTAGATTTCGTTCTAAATGCTTAATCCCTATGTAGAAACGTTAGTTAAGCAAGAATATCGTATTTTTAAAAAAATCTAATGATAGGATTTTTCAGAAAATTGAAAAAACCGTAAAATGTCAAGAGTAAAGTGCCCTTACTTTAAACAATGCATCGTTCTAAATGCTTAATCCCTATGTAAAAAAGTTATTTAAGCAGGAATATGTTATTGAAAAAAATTAGAAAAATTTATTTTAGCCGTAAATCGAAAATAATGGATCGAGCGAATCGGTCGATTGCGCCGAGACGCGCTATGATGCAACAGACGAGCGATTGGAACCCCCGAATATTTTCAAAGTCCCAACGTACCGATCAAGAGTAAAGTACCATTTTCCTACATTAGATTTCGTTCTAAATGCTTAATCCCTATGTAAAAACGTTAGTTAAGCAAGAATATCGTATTTTTAAAAAAATCTAATGATACGATTTTCCAGAAAATTGAAAAAACCGAAAAATGTCAAGAGTAAAGTGCCATTTTCTGACATTAGATTTCGTTCTAAATGCTTAATCCCTATGTAGAAACGTTAGTTAAGCAAGAATATCGTATTTTTAAAAAAATCTAATGATAGGATTTTTCAGAAAATTGAAAAAACCGTAAAATGTCAAGAGTAAAGTGCCCTTACTTTAAACAATGTATCGTTCTAAATGCTTAATCCCTATGTAAAAAAGTTATTTAAGCAGGAATATGTTATTGAAAAAAATTAGAAAAATTTATTTTAGCCGTAAATCGAAAATAATGGATCGAGCGAATCGGTCGATTGCGCCGAGACGCGCTATGATGCAACAGACGAGCGATTGGAACCCCCGAATATTTTCAAAGTCCCAACGTACCGATCAAGAGTAAAGTACCATTTTCCTACATTAGATTTCGTTCTAAATGCTTAATCCCTATGTAAAAACGTTAGTTAAGCAAGAATATCGTATTTTTAAAAAAATCTAATGATACGATTTTCCAGAAAATTGAAAAAACCGAAAAATGTCAAGAGTAAAGTGCCATTTTCTGACATTAGATTTCGTTCTAAATGCTTAATCCCTATGTAGAAACGTTAGTTAAGCAAGAATATCGTATTTTTAAAAAAATCTAATGATAGGATTTTTCAGAAAATTGAAAAAACCGTAAAATGTCAAGAGTAAAGTGCCCTTATTTTAAACAATGTATCGTTCTAAATGCTTAATCCCTATGTAAAAAAGTTATTTTAGCAGGAATATGTTATTGAAAAAAATTAGAAAAATTTATTTTAGCCGTAAATCGAAAATAATGAGGACACCGGAGCTGTTCGAAGCGCCGAGCGCGCCGCGTACGCCCGAATATTTTCAAAGTCCCAACGTACCGATCAAGAGTAAAGTACCATTTTCCTACATTAGATTTCGTTCTAAATGCTTAATCCCTATGTAAAAACGTTAGTTAAGCAAGAATATCGTATTTTAAAAAAAATCTAATGATAGGATTTTCCAGAAAATTGAAAAAACCGAAAAATGTCAAGAGTAAAGTGCCATTTTCTGACATTAGATTTCGTTCTAAATGCTTAATCCCTATGTAGAAAGGTTAGTTAAGCAAGATTATCGTATTTTTAAAAAAATCTAATGATAGGATTTTTCAGAAAATTGAAAAAACCGTAAAATGTCAAGAGTAAAGTGCCCTTATTTTAAACATTATATCGTTCTAAATGCTTAATCCCTATGTAAAAAAGTTATCTAAGCAAGAATATGTTATTGAATAAAATGAGAAAAATTTATTTTAGCCGTAAATCGAAAATAATGGGTCGAGCGAATCGGTCGATTGCGCCGAGACGCGCTATGATGCAACAGACGAGCGATTGGAACGCCCGAATATTTTCAAAGTCCCAACGTACCGATCAAGAGTAAAGTACCATTTTCCTACATTAGATTTCGTTCTAAATGCTTAATCCCTATGTAAAAACGTTAGTTAAGCAAGAATATCGTATTTTTAAAAAAATCTAATGATAGGATTTTCCAGAAAATTGAAAAAACCGAGAAATGTCAAGAGTAAAGTGCCATTTTCTGACATTAGATTTCGTTCTAAATGCTTAATCCCTATGTAGAAACGTTAGTTAAGCAAGAATATCGTATTTTTAAAAAAATCTAATGATAGGATTTTTCAGAAAATTGAAAAAACCGTAAAATGTCAAGAGTAAAGTGCCCTTACTTTAAACAATGCATCGTTCTAAATGCTTAATCCCTATGTAAAAAAGTTATTTAAGCAGGAATATGTTATTGAAAAAAATTAGAAAAATTTATTTTAGCCGTAAATCGAAAATAATGGATCGAGCGAATCGGTCGATTGCGCCGAGACGCGCTATGATGCAACAGACGAGCGATTGGAACCCCCGAATATTTTCAAAGTCCCAACGTACCGATCAAGAGTAAAGTACCATTTTCCTACATTAGATTTCGTTCTAAATGCTTAATCCCTATGTAAAAACGTTAGTTAAGCAAGAATATCGTATTTTTAAAAAAATCTAATGATACGATTTTCCAGAAAATTGAAAAAACCGAAAAATGTCAAGAGTAAAGTGCCATTTTCTGACATTAGATTTCGTTCTAAATGCTTAATCCCTATGTAGAAACGTTAGTTAAGCAAGAATATCGAATTTTTAAAAAAATCTAATGATAGGATTTTTCAGAAAATTGAAAAAACCGTAAAATGTCAAGAGTAAAGTGCCCTTACTTTAAACAATGTATCGTTCTAAATGCTTAATCCCTATGTAAAAAAGTTATTTAAGCAGGAATATGTTATTGAAAAAAATTAGAAAAATTTATTTTAGCCGTAAATCGAAAATAATGGGGACACCGGAGCTGTTCGAAGCGCCGAGCGCGCCGCGTACGCCCGAATATTTTCAAAGTCCCAACGTACCGATCAAGAGTAAAGTACCATTTTCCTACATTAGATTTCGTTCTAAATGCTTAATCCCTATGTAAAAACGTTAGTTAAGCAAGAATATCGTATTTTTAAAAAAATCTAATGATAGGATTTTCCAGAAAATTGAAAAAACCGAAAAATGTCAAGAGTAAAGTGCCATTTTCTGACATTAGATTTCGTTCTAAATGCTTAATCCCTATGTAGAAACGTTAGTTAAGCAAGAATATCGTATTTTTAAAAAAATCTAATGATAGGATTTTTCAGAAAATTGAAAAAACCGTAAAATGTCAAGAGTAAAGTGCCCTTATTTTAAACAATGTATCGTTCTAAATGCTTAATCCCTATGTAAAAAAGTTATTTAAGCAGGAATATGTTATTGAAAAAAATTAAAAAAATTTATTTTAGCCGTAAATCGAAAATAATGGATCGAGCGAATCGGTCGATTGCGCCGAGACGCGCTATGATGCAACAGACGAGCGATTGGAACGCCCGAATATTTTCAAAGTCCCAACGTACCGATCAAGAGTAAAGTGCCATTTTCTGACATTAGATTTCGTTCTAAATGCTTAATCCCTATGTAGAAACGTTAGTTAAGCAAGAATATCGTATTTTTAAAAAAATCTAATGATAGGATTTTTCAGAAAATTGAAAAAACCGTAAAATGTCAAGAGTAAAGTGCCCTTATTTTAAACAATGTATCGTTCTAAATGCTTAATCCCTATGTAAAAAAGTTATTTAAGCAGGAATATGTTATTGAAAAAAATTAGAAAAATTTATTTTAGCCGTAAATCGATAATAATGGATCGAGCGAATCGCTCGATTGCGCCGAGACGCGCTATGATGCAACAGACGAGCGATTGGAACGCCCGAATATTTTCAAAGTCCCAACGTACCGATCAAGAGTAAAGTACCATTTTCCTACATTAGATTTCGTTCTAAATGCTTAATCCCTATGTAGAAACGTTAGTTAAGCAAGAATATCGTATTTTTAAAAAAATCTAATGATAGGATTTTCCAGAAAATTGAAAAAACCGAAAAATGTCAAGAGTAAAGTGCCATTTTCTGACATTAGATTTCGTTCTAAATGCTTAATCCCTATGTAGAAACGTTAGTTAAGCAAGAATATCGTATTTTTAAAAAAATCTAATGATAGGATTTTTCAGAAGATTGAAAAAACCGTAAAATGTCAAGAGTAAAGTGCCCTTATTTTAAACAATGTATCGTTCTAAATGCTTAATCCCTATGTAAAAAAGTTATTTAAGCAGGAATATGTTATTGAAAAAAATTAGAAAAATTTATTTTAGCCGTAAATCGAAAATAATGGATCGAGCGAATCGGTCGATTGCGCCGAGACGCGCTATGATGCAACAGACGAGCGATTGGAACGCCCGAATATTTTCAAAGTCCCAACGTACCGATCAAGAGTAAAGTACCATTTTCCTACATTAGATTTCGTTCTAAATGCTTAATCCCTATGTAAAAACGTTAGTTAAGCAAGAATATCGTATTTTTAAAAAAATCTAATGATAGGATTTTCCAGAAAAATGAAAAAACCGAAAAATGTCAAGAGTAAAGTGCCATTTTCTGACATTAGATTTCGTTCTAAATGCTTAATCCCTATGTAGAAACGTTAGTTAAGCAAGAATATCGTATTTTTAAAAAAATCTAATGATAGGATTTTTCAGAAAATTGAAAAAACCGTAAAATGTCAAGAGTAAAGTGCCCTTATTTTAAACAATGTATCGTTCTAAATGCTTAATCCCTATGTAAAAAAGTTATTTAAGCAGGAATATGTTATTGAAAAAAATTAGAAAAATTTATTTTAGCCGTAAATCGAAAATAATGGATCGAGCGAATCGGTCGATTGCGCCGAGACGCGCTATGATGCAACAGACGAGCGATTGGAACCCCCGAATATTTTCAAAGTCCCAACGTACCGATCAAGAGTAAAGTACCATTTTCCTACATTAGATTTCGTTCTAAATGCTTAATCCCTATGTAAAAACGTTAGTTAAGCAAGAATATCGTATTTTAAAAAAAATCTAATGATAGGATTTTCCAGAAAAATGAAAAAACCGAAAAATGTCAAGAGTAAAGTGCCATTTTCTGACATTAGATTTCGTTCTAAATGCTTAATCCCTATGTAGAAACGTTAGTTAAGCAAGAATATCGTATTTTTAAAAAAATCTAATGATAGGATTTTCCAGAAAATTGAAAAAACCGAAAAATGTCAAGAGTAAAGTGCCCTTATTTTAAACATTATATCGTTCTAAATGCTTAATCCCTATGTAAAAAAGTTATCTAAGCAAGAATATGTTATTGAATAAAATGAGAAAAATTTATTTTAGCCGTAAATCGAAAATAATGGGTCGAGCGAATCGCTCGATTGCGCCGAGACGCGCTATGATGCAACAGACGAGCGATTGGAACGCCCGAATATTTTCAAAGTCCCAACGTACCGATCAAGAGTAAAGTACCATTTTCCTACATTAGATTTCGTTCTAAATGCTTAATCCCTATGTAGAAACGTTAGTTAAGCAAGAATATCGTATTTTTAAAAAAATCTAATGATAGGATTTTCCAGAAAATTGAAAAAACCGAAAAATGTCAAGAGTAAAGTGCCATTTTCTGACATTAGATTTCGTTCTAAATGCTTAATCCCTATGTAGAAACGTTAGTTAAGCAAGAATATCGTATTTTTAAAAAAATCTAATGATAGGATTTTTCAGAAAATTGAAAAAACCGTAAAATGTCAAGAGTAAAGTGCCCTTACTTTAAACAATGCATCGTTCTAAATGCTTAATCCCTATGTAAAAACGTTAGTTAAGCAAGAATATCGTATTTTTAAAAAAATCTAATGATAGGATTTTCCAGAAAATTGAAAAAACCGAAAAATGTCAAGAGTAAAGTGCCATTTTCTGACATTAGATTTCGTTCTAAATGCTTAATCCCTATGTAGAAACGTTAGTTAAGCAAGAATATCGTATTTTTAAAAAAATCTAATGATAGGATTTTTCAGAAAATTGAAAAAACCGTAAAATGTCAAGAGTAAAGTGCCCTTATTTTAAACAATGTATCGTTCTAAATGCTTAATCCCTATGTAAAAAAGTTATTTAAGCAGGAATATGTTATTGAAAAAAATTAGAAAAATTTATTTTAGCCGTAAATCGAAAATAATGGATCGAGCGAATCGCTCGATTGCGCCGAGACGCGCTATGATGCAACAGACGAGCGATTGGAACGCCCGAATATTTTCAAAGTCCCAACGTACCGATCAAGAGTAAAGTACCATTTTCCTACATTAGATTTCGTTCTAAATGCTTAATCCCTATGTAGAAACGTTAGTTAAGCAAGAATATCGTATTTTTAAAAAAATCTAATGATAGGATTTTCCAGAAAATTGAAAAAACCGAAAAATGTCAAGAGTAAAGTGCCATTTTCTGACATTAGATTTCGTTCTAAATGCTTAATCCCTATGTAGAAACGTTAGTTAAGCAAGAATATCGTATTTTTAAAAAAATCTAATGATAGGATTTTTCAGAAGATTGAAAAAACCGTAAAATGTCAAGAGTAAAGTGCCCTTATTTTAAACAATGTATCGTTCTAAATGCTTAATCCCTATGTAAAAAAGTTATTTAAGCAGGAATATGTTATTGAAAAAAATTAGAAAAATTTATTTTAGCCGTAAATCGAAAAGAAGTCTGTTCGTTTCTCTGTCTCTCTCGCGCGATCGAACTATCGATGTTTCCCGACAAACTATTGGAAGTTTAATTAAATTTTATACATGAAATTACTCGTTTTGATCCCCGCTACACAGCCGTATACTTTTTATAATTTTGTGGAATCGGGAACCTTGAAATATTTAACATAACGCGGATCGACTGTCTCTGTCTCTTTCTAGATCGGAAGAATCGATGTTTCCCGGCAAACTATTGGGAGTTTAATTAAACTTTATACATGAAATTACTCGTTCTGATCCCCGCTACACAGCCGTATACTTTTTATAATTTTGTGGAATCGGGAACCTCGAAATATTTATCATAACGCGGATCGACTGTCTCTGTCTCTTTCTAGATCGGAAGAATCGATGTTTCCCGGCAAACTATTGGGAGTTTAATTAAACTTTATACATGAAATTACTCGTTTTGGTCCCCGCTACACAGCCGTATACTTTTTATAATTTTGTGGAATCGGGAACCTCGAAATATTTATCATAACGCGGATCGACTGTCTCTGTCTCTTTCTAGATCGGAAGAATCGATGTTTCCCGGCAAACTATTGGGAGTTTAATTAAACTTTATACATGAAATTACTCGTTCTGATCCCCGCTACACAGCCGTATACTTTTTATAATTTTGTGGAATCGGGAACCTTGAAATATTTAACATAACGCGGATCGACTGTCTCTGTCTCTTTCTAGATCGGAAGAATCGATGTTTCCCGGCAAACTATTGGGAGTTTAATTAAACTTTATACATGAAATTACTCGTTCTGATCCCCGCTACACAGCCGTATACTTTTTATAATTTTGTGGAATCGGGAACCTCGAAATATTTATCATAACGCGGATCGACTGTCTCTGTCTCTTTCTAGATCGGAATAATCGATGTTTCCCGGCAAACTATTGGGAGTTTAATTAAACTTTATACATGAAATTACTCGTTTTGGTCCCCGCTACACAGCCGTATACTTTTTATAATTTTATGGAATCGGGAACCTTGAAATATTTAACATAACGCGGATCGACTGTCTCTGTCTCTTTCTAGATCGGAATAATCGATGTTTCCCGGCAAACTATTGGGAGATTAATTAAACTTTATACACGAAATTACTCGTTTTGATCCCCGCTACACAGCCGTATACTTTTTATAATTTTGTGGAATCGGTAACCTTGAGATATTTAACATAACGCGGATCGACTGTCTCTGTCTCTTTCTAGATCGGAATTATCGATGTTTCCCGGCAAAGTAATGGGAGATTAATTAAACTTTATACACGAAATTACTCGTTTTGATCCCCGCTACACAGCCGTATACTTTTTATAATTTTGTGGAATCGGGAACCTTGAAATATTTAACATAACGCGGATCGACTGTCTCTGTCTCTTTCTAGATCGGAAGAATCGATGTTTCCCGGCAAACTATTGGGAGTTTAATTAAAC
The DNA here is from genome assembly GCF_051020955.1 of Megalopta genalis. Taxonomy (NCBI): domain Eukaryota; kingdom Metazoa; phylum Arthropoda; class Insecta; order Hymenoptera; family Halictidae; genus Megalopta; species Megalopta genalis. The sequence goes on along the minus strand of NW_027476224.1, from coordinate 321,287 downwards.
TTTATACATGAAATTACTCGTTTTGGTCCCCGCTACACAGCCGTATACTTTTTATAATTTTGTGGAATCGGGAACCTCGAAATATTTATCATAACGCGGATCGACTGTCTCTGTCTCTTTCTAGATCGGAAGAATCGATGTTTCCCGGCAAACTATTGGGAGTTTAATTAAACTTTATACATGAAATTACTCGTTCTGATCCCCGCTACACAGCCGTATACTTTTTATAATTTTGTGGAATCGGGAACCTTGAAATATTTAACATAACGCGGATCGACTGTCTCTGTCTCTTTCTAGATCGGAATAATCGATGTTTCCCGGCAAACTAATGGGATATTAATTAAACTTTATACACGAAATTACTCGTTTTGATCCCTGCTACACAGCCGTATACTTTTTATAATTTTGTGGAATCGGGAACCTTGAAATATTTAACATAACGCGGATCGACTGTCTCTGTCTCTTTCTAGATCGGAATAATCGATGTTTCCCGGCAAACTAATGGGATATTAATTAAACTTTATACATGAAATTACTCGTTTTGGTCCCCGCTACACAGCCGTATACTTTTTATAATTTTATGGAATCGGGAACCTTGAAATATTTAACATAACGCGGATCGACTGTCTCTGTCTCTTTCTAGATCGGAATAATCGATGTTTCCCGGCAAACTATTGGGAGATTAATTAAACTTTATACACGAAATTACTCGTTTTGATCCCCGCTACACAGCCGTATACTTTTTATAATTTTGTGGAATCGGTAACCTGGAGATATTTAACATAACGCGGATCGTCTATCTCTGTCTCTTTCTAGATCGGAATAATCGATGTTTCCCGGCAAAGTAATGGGAGATTAATTAAACTTTATACACGAAATTACTCGTTTTGATCCCCGCTACACAGCCGTATACTTTTTATAATTTTGTGGAATCGGGAACCTTGAAATATTTAACATAACGCGGATCGACTGTCTCTGTCTCTTTCTAGATCGGAATAATCGATGTTTCCCGGCAAACTATTGGGAGTTTAATTAAACTTTATACATGAAATTACTCGTTTTGATCCCCGCTACACAGCCGTATACTTTTTATAATTTTGTGGAATCGGGAACCTTGAGATATTTAACATAACGCGGATCGACTGTCTCTGTCTCTTTCTAGATCGGAATAATCGATGTTTCCCGGCAAACTAATGGGAGTTTAATTAAACTTTATACACGAAATTACTCGTTTTGATCCCCGCTACACAGCCGTATACTTTTTATAATTTTGTGGAATCGGGAACCTTGAAATATTTAACATAACGCGGATCGACTGTCTCTGTCTCTTTCTAGATCGGAAGAATCGATGTTTCCCGGCAAACTATTGGGAGTTTAATTAAACTTTATACATGAAATTACTCGTTTTGGTCCCCGCTACACAGCCGTATACTTTTTATAATTTTGTGGAATCGGGAACCTCGAAATATTTATCATAACGCGGATCGACTGTCTCTGTCTCTTTCTAGATCGGAAGAATCGATGTTTCCCGGCAAACTATTGGGAGTTTAATTAAACTTTATACATGAAATTACTCGTTCTGATCCCCGCTACACAGCCGTATACTTTTTATAATTTTGTGGAATCGGGAACCTTGAAATATTTAACATAACGCGGATCGACTGTCTCTGTCTCTTTCTAGATCGGAATAATCGATGTTTCCCGGCAAACTAATGGGATATTAATTAAACTTTATACACGAAATTACTCGTTTTGATCCCTGCTACACAGCCGTATACTTTTTATAATTTTGTGGAATCGGGAACCTTGAAATATTTAACATAACGCGGATCGACTGTCTCTGTCTCTTTCTAGATCGGAATAATCGATGTTTCCCGGCAAACTAATGGGATATTAATTAAACTTTATACATGAAATTACTCGTTTTGGTCCCCGCTACACAGCCGTATACTTTTTATAATTTTATGGAATCGGGAACCTTGAAATATTTAACATAACGCGGATCGACTGTCTCTGTCTCTTTCTAGATCGGAATAATCGATGTTTCCCGGCAAACTATTGGGAGATTAATTAAACTTTATACACGAAATTACTCGTTTTGATCCCCGCTACACAGCCGTATACTTTTTATAATTTTGTGGAATCGGTAACCTGGAGATATTTAACATAACGCGGATCGTCTATCTCTGTCTCTTTCTAGATCGGAATAATCGATGTTTCCCGGCAAAGTAATGGGAGATTAATTAAACTTTATACACGAAATTACTCGTTTTGATCCCCGCTACACAGCCGTATACTTTTTATAATTTTGTGGAATCGGGAACCTTGAAATATTTAACATAACGCGGATCGACTGTCTCTGTCTCTTTCTAGATCGGAATAATCGATGTTTCCCGGCAAACTATTGGGAGTTTAATTAAACTTTATACATGAAATTACTCGTTTTGATCCCCGCTACACAGCCGTATACTTTTTATAATTTTGTGGAATCGGGAACCTTGAGATATTTAACATAACGCGGATCGACTGTCTCTGTCTCTTTCTAGATCGGAATAATCGATGTTTCCCGGCAAACTAATGGGAGTTTAATTAAACTTTATACACGAAATTACTCGTTTTGATCCCCGCTACACAGCCGTATACTTTTTATAATTTTGTGGAATCGGGAACCTTGAGATATTTAACATAACGCGGATCGACTGTCTCTGTCTCTTTCTAGATCGGAATTATCGATGTTTCCCGGCAAAGTAATGGGAGATTAATTAAACTTTATACACGAAATTACTCGTTTTGATCCCCGCTACACAGCCGTATACTTTTTATAATTTTGTGGAATCGGGAACCTTGAAATATTTAACATAACGCGGATCGACTGTCTCTGTCTCTTTCTAGATCGGAAGAATCGATGTTTCCCGGCAAACTATTGGGAGTTTAATTAAACTTTATACATGAAATTACTCGTTTTGGTCCCCGCTACACAGCCGTATACTTTTTATAATTTTGTGGAATCGGGAACCTCGAAATATTTATCATAACGCGGATCGACTGTCTCTGTCTCTTTCTAGATCGGAAGAATCGATGTTTCCCGGCAAACTATTGGGAGTTTAATTAAACTTTATACATGAAATTACTCGTTCTGATCCCCGCTACACAGCCGTATACTTTTTATAATTTTGTGGAATCGGGAACCTTGAAATATTTAACATAACGCGGATCGACTGTCTCTGTCTCTTTCTAGATCGGAATAATCGATGTTTCCCGGCAAACTATTGGGAGATTAATTAAACTTTATACATGAAATTACTCGTTTTGATCCCCGCTACACAGCCGTATACTTTTTATAATTTTGTGGAATCGGTAACCTTGAAATATTTAACATAACGCGGATCGTCTATCTCTGTCTCTTTCTAGATCGGAAGAATCGATGTTTCCCGGCAAACTAATGGGAGTTTAATTAAACTTTATGCATCAAATCATTCAGTTTGACTCCTGCAACACAACCAAACACTCTCTGTAATTTTCTGAACTGAAAAACCACTGAAATTGCGCTCGAAATGCGGAGCGACGGGTCGACGCGTCTGCACTGTGCGACAGCTAGTCAAAACGTCCGAACAGCGTATTGTTTTCGATCTCTTGGTATAATATTCGTATTCCTTGCTGTGTATAGCTTCCGATCGATTATTGCAATGGTCAAAGTTCCAGCGGCGTAATGCTTTCCATAAGATTACATTAATATAACCAGCGGCATATTGCTTTCTATCTTGTAATGAAAATTTTATAACCAAGT
>NW_027476224.1:307500-312500 GCF_051020955.1 Megalopta genalis | reverse complement strand
TGCGGCCTGGGTTGCCCAGGGGATTGATTGCATCCCATGTATTCCTGAGCCCAGCGGAGTGTTGTCTAGTGGCGTGTTCCGCCCACGAAAAACGGTCTGAAAAACCGTTTAACGTAAACTGGGGAACTGATGCCACGAGTGACAACAGTTCCCCAGTCGGAAGTCATACAGCACATACAGTGCTGTACAAAGAACACGCCACAGCCCGTATGCTAAATCAGGGCCTCGCCATTATGCGAAGTACTACATGTACGACGCACTGACGGTCTCTAATGCCTTCATCGCCGATACACCCATCGACTCGGCCGATCAACCCTCCTACGCGAGGGCTAGTTCGGGGGTTATCTCCCGCCCTGGGTGGCCACAGACCGCCACCGCCAGTAGATAGGGACAGATGGGAATCTCGTTAATCCATTCATGCGCGTCACTAATTAGATGACGAGGCATTTGGCTATTTTTTTTTTTTTTTTTTTTTTTTTTTTTTTTTTTTTTTTTTTTAAAGAGAGGAAAATCTTTTATAGACACCACGGAATTCTTCGACGTGGTAGTGTGGGATTCCTTATACCCACTAAAAACCTCTCTCTTCTCACGCCTAGATGTTATGGCGGAGGACGGCTTTATTTCCTGGTGCCGAATTTGCGATGTTGGGGCCCAGGTTGCCCATTACAGTGGCCGTGAATCGGGCGATCACCCAACGCCCTCCCTATTACCCGGATGACAGATGTTGTTTGTCATCTTATTCCATCTTGTCCAGTTCGTGTGCGATCCCTGAAGGGCCCTCGTAGTTATTGATCTTAAGAGCCCTTTGAGTCCTAGTGCGGAGATCGATTCAGCCGAGAGCGATGCCCACACGCCGCGCCAGGAGATGGTGACCGACGTCACTCTAACAGCTTCCGCCAAAACCCCAAATTCCTGGGCGACGCGATGCCTTAACAGCGGGGTGTCGTATTTAGCGACTTTCCTCGCATGTGCATCATTAAGCGACGTCGCACCGCTAACGACCTGGCTGTCGATGACCCTGACAGCTCCATCCTTAAAGGCCACCAAATCAGGCTTCTGCAGACCCGACTGCAGGACATAATGCGGATTCTCCCTAACCCTCCACCCACTCTGCCTCAGACCAAATGCTACGATTCGGCATATGGCATCGTGTCTGAGTATTCGACCCCCATGAGTCCGGTGACATCCCTGCACTATGTGTGCCGCCGTCTCCGTTACGGCGCACCCAGCACGACACAACACAGGAGCCCCATTCCCACGACGGCCTCTTGATGTTCTTACTCTGGTGGGCAGGGCGTTAATACGTACATGATGATATTGCACGTAATCCCTGCCGGGGATCCCCGCAGAACAGGCGTCAACCCAAGAGCTGCTATCGATGACTTTAGCAGCCTCACGCAATTCTCCTCCATCGTTAGACTGATGGAGTAAAGATGCCCAGTATTTGGCACGATCCTCAGGTTGGAAAAGCGCCCGACCTTGGATAGTCAGAGCACTCTCCGCCCGTCGAACCGCTGCCACAACCGCCGGATGTTGGGAGGCATCTCTTGCAGCCGCACAGGAGGACCTCGCCATTGATGTTAACCTGGCGTGCATCATACCCGGTATCGATGTTCGAAACGCGGGGATGCCAAGTCCACCCTCCTTGCAACTGGCGTGGAAATACCCAAGTGGTACATCTTTGGGCAGACGCAACCACCTTCGAACGGCCAGCCGCGTCTGTTTATCTAATGCCTTCAAGATTTTAAGTGGGCATCTTGTCAAAACCAGCTGGTGATAAAAACGCGGAATGAGGAAACAGCGCAAGATCTTGAGGCGCTGTTGAGGCTTGAGTGGCGCCTTGGTGATATTGGCCAACTCTCTGTCTAGCTTGCCCCCAGGTTTTTCAATACCCATTGGCGAGATCTTAATGCCCAGATATCGGAAGCCCTCGGTAGGTCCCAGTTGTTTTATAGACCGACCGTTGACCTCAAATTTGCTGGCGGAGAGTATCTTGTACTTCTTTTCTTTACCAGCGATCTGGATGGACATAGCCAGACATTTATCGGAGTTGAATTCCAACCCGTACTTTCGTGCCTCTTCCTCAGCCGTTCGAAGCATGCCCTGCATTCCTGAAACGGAGGACGCGAACAAGATCAGGTCATCCGCATACGCCAGTATATTGACCCTTTGCTCCCTGATAACATAGCCGACCTCCTCGGGTAACACCCCTATCACCCGGTCCATGACGATCGAGAATAGCAGGGACGACAAGGGATCGCCCTGCCGCACACCCCTCGCTACCCGGATCGGATCCGATGTCTCTCCACGGACCTGAAGCACGGTTCGGCTATTACGGTACGTCGCTGTTATGTACCTCACAAAGAGCTCCGGGAGTCCCAATCCCCTTAGTGCCGATGTTATGGCATGGTGACTAACGCTGTCAAACGCCTTGGCCACATCTAAGGACACAACGTGAAGCTGCTTTAAGCAGCTCCGTGCGTCACGAAGGGCAGTTGATAGTACAAGCACGTTCTCAGCACAGCCATCGTGCACTCCTCGTTGCCGCTCATCGATGAGACCGGCTTTTGCCAATCTCATCGCCAAGATTTTATGCAGCTGACGAACGACGACCGAAGCCACACTTATAGGACGGAACTCGGATGGTGTTGAGCTTCCGTCCTTCTTAGGGATAAATACCGTCCTGCTGATGAGGAGCTCAGATGGAAATGCCCCTACCGCAAGGATGACATTATAAAATAAGGTTCTTAGAACTACTGGCACACTCCTCCATTGCCTGCTCGAGATGTTATCGAGACCCGATGCCGAGGAGAGCGGGATCTCATTGGCCTGGATCTCATGGCCACGAACCGGCTCAGCGATCCAATGCAGGTCCTCCCTTTCCTGAACTGGATGAAGGTGTTCAATGGGGACAGAAGGACTGGTGAGCATAGGTGTCCAGTACTCCACCATCTCGCCAACGGTTGGCGTTTGAGCCTGCACCGGGCCATCCAGTACAAGCTTGGCCGCGCGAGACATGTCCTTCTTCCAGAGTTCCTGCATGGCCGCATACTCCCTTCTCCTCAGTCTCCACCTCGGCACGGGCCCGGCAGGTGCAGCTTTAGGTGGCCGGAGCAGTGGTGTTCTCCGCTCCTTTACTTTCGCAGAAGGCGTCGGAAAGACTCTTTGAAGCCATCGACAACAAGCACTCGGTGTTATTGGTTCTCGATTAAGAACCGTTCTCGCAAGACTTACGAGTTCTTCCGCTTCATGGGATTTCACCCTTTCGGCCGGATCAATCAGCTTACAGATAGCGTCAATATATTGGCACTGATGTTGCTGTGCCGACGCAGAGTGCTCCTGAACAGGAGTAGGCGAATCCGCCCGTCGATGACTTGTGTCGTGATGTTGAGTGACACTGGAGGTTGAAGACTGAGACTCAACGGCAGGTCCACGCTCGCGGCATACACCGATCTTCTGTGTAACAAGAGCTTTATACGTCAATTTCTTTCTGAGGCCCTTCAGTCGATCAAGACTGAATTTATTGTCGAAGACCGTCAGTAGATGTTCATTCATAAATTTGACGTTGCCCTGCACACTCGCAAGCGCCTCAGCCGCCGCCACCATCTCAGTCTCTTCCTGAGTCCACCTAACCTTCTTTACGGCCACCTGCACTCGTTGGTTGGCCTCGTCTGGATGAGCTCTCCTCACATGGACCCCTAACCCGATGGAAGTGGGAAAGGATCGCGAACAATGGGGACATGGATGTAGTGCCCCCCGTGACGCAAGATGTTGTGCGTCGTTACTGGACTGGTTGGGTTTATTTCTGGAGGTCGTCGGACAGACACTCCGACTCACTGTGGCCGCTGTCGTAGGGTCGGCGATCCGAGTGGCCCGAGGGCCCGCCGACAATGGGTCACTTGACCCATAATCTTTCTTGTGATTCTTCGGGCCTACGACAATAGAGCCATGGGGGTGGCAACCCCATGACCCATAACATGCCTCCCTCAAAGTGACTAGAGCCGCCGCCACATTAGCGCGAAGGCAGGCCATTTGGGTGGGCTGCACCCTTACAGCGGCTCATTACTGCTAGGCAGCACGTCGTGTCGCACAGAATTTAGCCGCAATGCACTGAATGGACAGGTCCAAACAATACATCACGTTACCGTCGGGAACCACGAGGAGGTACCTGTGCGACTAGGACGGGAGAGGCTAATGGACCTAACAAGAGGTCTATATTACGCATCACCGTCCCGCGGGAGGCCAAGGCACGGGACCGAGCTCGGATCCCAGCCACGAGAGCCGTTCACCTCGCCCAGGCCCGGCACGTCAGCCAGACCCGCTTCCCGACCAAGCCCGACACGCCCCGCTCCTCAGAGCCAATCCTTATCCCGAAGTTACGGATCCAATTTGCCGACTTCCCTTACCTACATTAATCTATCGACTAGAGGCTCTTTACCTTGGAGACCTGCTGCGGATATGGGTACGAACCGGCGCGACACCTCCACGTGGCCCTCTCCTGGATTTTCAAGGTCCGAGGGGATGATCCGGACACCGCCGCAACTGCGGTGCTCTTCGCGTTCCAAACCCTATCTCCCTGCTAGAGGTTTCCAGGGAACTCGAACGCTTATACAGAAAAGAAAACTCTCCCCGGATCTCCCGACGGCGTCTCCAGGTCATTTTGGGTTACCCCGACGAACACTCTTACGAGGGCCCGAATGGTATGCGGTTCCGCTGCCGGGTTCCGGAATAGAAACCGGATTCCCTTTCGCCCAATGGGTGTTTTTTGTGCATGTATATAATAACAAAATATGCTGCGATTTATATAATAATAAAAAAAATAATAAAATAGCTGCGTTTTTTTTACAAGTGTTTAACGTCTTAGGACACCTCATCTACATAGGATTTCTCTTAGGGCTTAGGATCGACTGACTCGTGTGCAACGGCTGTTCACACGAAACCCTTCTCCACGTCAGTCCTCCAGGGCCTCGCTGGAGTATTTGCTACTACCACCAAGATCT
>NW_027476224.1:285000-300000 GCF_051020955.1 Megalopta genalis | reverse complement strand
GCACGCGCGCTTATGAGTGTAAACCGCCGCGGCAACAGACCGCCCGGCCGTGCTGTTGTAACATAGCGCGTGAACGAACGAAAAAAATTTTTATAGTAAACATTAAAATAAATTACACTACCGTAAACTAGACAAAAAATTACACATTTTTTCCCAATATGAAAATTTTCACAAACTTTTTAAAGTCCCATCGCATCGAGTAAACTTTTTTAATAACGCGTCCGCACGATTCTAAATGCTTAATCCATATGTGAAATCGTTCACTGATCACGAATATCGTATTTAAAAAAATTACAAAAATTTATTTTTCAAAATAATCAAAAAAAACCGAAAAATCACAAGAGTAAAGTACCATTATTTTAAACAACATGTCGTTCTAAATGCTTAATCCCTATGTAAAAAAGTTATTTAAGCAAGAATATGTAATTGAAAAAAATTAGAAAAATTTATTTTAGCCGTAAATCGAAAATAATGGGGACACCGGAGCTGTTCGAAGCGCCGAGACGCGCCGCGTACGGCCGAATATTTTCTAAGTCCCAACGTACCGATCAAGAGTAAAGTACCATTTTCCTACATTAGATTTCGTTCTAAATGCTTAATCCCTATGTAAAAACGTTAGTTAAGCAAGAATATCGTATTTTTAAAAAAATCTAATGATACGATTTTCCAGAAAATTGAAAAAACCGAAAAATGTCAAGAGTAAAGTGCCATTTTCTGACATTAGATTTCGTTCTAAATGCTTAATCCCTATGTAGAAACGTTAGTTAAGCAAGAATATCGTATTTTTAAAAAAATCTAATGATAGGATTTTTCAGAAAATTGAAAAAACCGTAAAATGTCAAGAGTAAAGTGCCCTTATTTTAAACAATGTATCGTTCTAAATGCTTAATCCCTATGTAAAAAAGTTATTTTAGCAGGAATATGTTATTGAAAAAAATTAGAAAAATTTATTTTAGCCGTAAATCGAAAATAATGGGGACACCGGAGCTGTTCGAAGCGCCGAGCGCGCCGCGTACGCCCGAATATTTTCAAAGTCCCAACGTACCGATCAAGAGTAAAGTACCATTTTCCTACATTAGATTTCGTTCTAAATGCTTAATCCCTATGTAAAAACGTTAGTTAAGCAAGAATATCGTATTTTAAAAAAAATCTAATGATAGGATTTTCCAGAAAATTGAAAAAACCGAAAAATGTCAAGAGTAAAGTGCCATTTTCTGACATTAGATTTCGTTCTAAATGCTTAATCCCTATGTAGAAAGGTTAGTTAAGCAAGATTATCGTATTTTTAAAAAAATCTAATGATAGGATTTTTCAGAAAATTGAAAAAACCGTAAAATGTCAAGAGTAAAGTGCCCTTATTTTAAACATTATATCGTTCTAAATGCTTAATCCCTATGTAAAAAAGTTATCTAAGCAAGAATATGTTATTGAATAAAATGAGAAAAATTTATTTTAGCCGTAAATCGAAAATAATGGGTCGAGCGAATCGGTCGATTGCGCCGAGACGCGCTATGATGCAACAGACGAGCGATTGGAACGCCCGAATATTTTCAAAGTCCCAACGTACCGATCAAGAGTAAAGTACCATTTTCCTACATTAGATTTCGTTCTAAATGCTTAATCCCTATGTAAAAACGTTAGTTAAGCAAGAATATCGTATTTTTAAAAAAATCTAATGATAGGATTTTCCAGAAAATTGAAAAAACCGAAAAATGTCAAGAGTAAAGTGCCATTTTCTGACATTAGATTTCGTTCTAAATGCTTAATCCCTATGTAGAAACGTTAGTTAAGCAAGAATATCGTATTTTTAAAAAAATCTAATGATAGGATTTTTCAGAAAATTGAAAAAACCGTAAAATGTCAAGAGTAAAGTGCCCTTACTTTAAACAATGCATCGTTCTAAATGCTTAATCCCTATGTAAAAAAGTTATTTAAGCAGGAATATGTTATTGAAAAAAATTAGAAAAATTTATTTTAGCCGTAAATCGAAAATAATGGATCGAGCGAATCGGTCGATTGCGCCGAGACGCGCTATGATGCAACAGACGAGCGATTGGAACCCCCGAATATTTTCAAAGTCCCAACGTACCGATCAAGAGTAAAGTACCATTTTCCTACATTAGATTTCGTTCTAAATGCTTAATCCCTATGTAAAAACGTTAGTTAAGCAAGAATATCGTATTTTTAAAAAAATCTAATGATACGATTTTCCAGAAAATTGAAAAAACCGAAAAATGTCAAGAGTAAAGTGCCATTTTCTGACATTAGATTTCGTTCTAAATGCTTAATCCCTATGTAGAAACGTTAGTTAAGCAAGAATATCGTATTTTTAAAAAAATCTAATGATAGGATTTTTCAGAAAATTGAAAAAACCGTAAAATGTCAAGAGTAAAGTGCCCTTACTTTAAACAATGTATCGTTCTAAATGCTTAATCCCTATGTAAAAAAGTTATTTAAGCAGGAATATGTTATTGAAAAAAATTAGAAAAATTTATTTTAGCCGTAAATCGAAAATAATGGATCGAGCGAATCGGTCGATTGCGCCGAGACGCGCTATGATGCAACAGACGAGCGATTGGAACCCCCGAATATTTTCAAAGTCCCAACGTACCGATCAAGAGTAAAGTACCATTTTCCTACATTAGATTTCGTTCTAAATGCTTAATCCCTATGTAAAAACGTTAGTTAAGCAAGAATATCGTATTTTTAAAAAAATCTAATGATACGATTTTCCAGAAAATTGAAAAAACCGAAAAATGTCAAGAGTAAAGTGCCATTTTCTGACATTAGATTTCGTTCTAAATGCTTAATCCCTATGTAGAAAGGTTAGTTAAGCAAGATTATCGTATTTTTAAAAAAATCTAATGATAGGATTTTTCAGAAAATTGAAAAAACCGTAAAATGTCAAGAGTAAAGTGCCCTTATTTTAAACATTATATCGTTCTAAATGCTTAATCCCTATGTAAAAAAGTTATCTAAGCAAGAATATGTTATTGAATAAAATGAGAAAAATTTATTTTAGCCGTAAATCGAAAATAATGGGTCGAGCGAATCGGTCGATTGCGCCGAGACGCGCTATGATGCAACAGACGAGCGATTGGAACGCCCGAATATTTTCAAAGTCCCAACGTACCGATCAAGAGTAAAGTACCATTTTCCTACATTAGATTTCGTTCTAAATGCTTAATCCCTATGTAAAAACGTTAGTTAAGCAAGAATATCGTATTTTTAAAAAAATCTAATGATAGGATTTTCCAGAAAATTGAAAAAACCGAAAAATGTCAAGAGTAAAGTGCCATTTTCTGACATTAGATTTCGTTCTAAATGCTTAATCCCTATGTAGAAACGTTAGTTAAGCAAGAATATCGTATTTTTAAAAAAATCTAATGATAGGATTTTTCAGAAAATTGAAAAAACCGTAAAATGTCAAGAGTAAAGTGCCCTTACTTTAAACAATGCATCGTTCTAAATGCTTAATCCCTATGTAAAAAAGTTATTTAAGCAGGAATATGTTATTGAAAAAAATTAGAAAAATTTATTTTAGCCGTAAATCGAAAATAATGGATCGAGCGAATCGGTCGATTGCGCCGAGACGCGCTATGATGCAACAGACGAGCGATTGGAACCCCCGAATATTTTCAAAGTCCCAACGTACCGATCAAGAGTAAAGTACCATTTTCCTACATTAGATTTCGTTCTAAATGCTTAATCCCTATGTAAAAACGTTAGTTAAGCAAGAATATCGTATTTTTAAAAAAATCTAATGATACGATTTTCCAGAAAATTGAAAAAACCGAAAAATGTCAAGAGTAAAGTGCCATTTTCTGACATTAGATTTCGTTCTAAATGCTTAATCCCTATGTAGAAACGTTAGTTAAGCAAGAATATCGTATTTTTAAAAAAATCTAATGATAGGATTTTTCAGAAAATTGAAAAAACCGTAAAATGTCAAGAGTAAAGTGCCCTTACTTTAAACAATGTATCGTTCTAAATGCTTAATCCCTATGTAAAAAAGTTATTTAAGCAGGAATATGTTATTGAAAAAAATTAGAAAAATTTATTTTAGCCGTAAATCGAAAATAATGGATCGAGCGAATCGGTCGATTGCGCCGAGACGCGCTATGATGCAACAGACGAGCGATTGGAACCCCCGAATATTTTCAAAGTCCCAACGTACCGATCAAGAGTAAAGTACCATTTTCCTACATTAGATTTCGTTCTAAATGCTTAATCCCTATGTAAAAACGTTAGTTAAGCAAGAATATCGTATTTTTAAAAAAATCTAATGATACGATTTTCCAGAAAATTGAAAAAACCGAAAAATGTCAAGAGTAAAGTGCCATTTTCTGACATTAGATTTCGTTCTAAATGCTTAATCCCTATGTAGAAACGTTAGTTAAGCAAGAATATCGTATTTTTAAAAAAATCTAATGATAGGATTTTTCAGAAAATTGAAAAAACCGTAAAATGTCAAGAGTAAAGTGCCCTTATTTTAAACAATGTATCGTTCTAAATGCTTAATCCCTATGTAAAAAAGTTATTTTAGCAGGAATATGTTATTGAAAAAAATTAGAAAAATTTATTTTAGCCGTAAATCGAAAATAATGGGGACACCGGAGCTGTTCGAAGCGCCGAGCGCGCCGCGTACGCCCGAATATTTTCAAAGTCCCAACGTACCGATCAAGAGTAAAGTACCATTTTCCTACATTAGATTTCGTTCTAAATGCTTAATCCCTATGTAAAAACGTTAGTTAAGCAAGAATATCGTATTTTTAAAAAAATCTAATGATACGATTTTCCAGAAAATTGAAAAAACCGAAAAATGTCAAGAGTAAAGTGCCATTTTCTGACATTAGATTTCGTTCTAAATGCTTAATCCCTATGTAGAAAGGTTAGTTAAGCAAGATTATCGTATTTTTAAAAAAATCTAATGATAGGATTTTTCAGAAAATTGAAAAAACCGTAAAATGTCAAGAGTAAAGTGCCCTTATTTTAAACATTATATCGTTCTAAATGCTTAATCCCTATGTAAAAAAGTTATCTAAGCAAGAATATGTTATTGAATAAAATGAGAAAAATTTATTTTAGCCGTAAATCGAAAATAATGGGTCGAGCGAATCGGTCGATTGCGCCGAGACGCGCTATGATGCAACAGACGAGCGATTGGAACGCCCGAATATTTTCAAAGTCCCAACGTACCGATCAAGAGTAAAGTACCATTTTCCTACATTAGATTTCGTTCTAAATGCTTAATCCCTATGTAAAAACGTTAGTTAAGCAAGAATATCGTATTTTTAAAAAAATCTAATGATAGGATTTTCCAGAAAATTGAAAAAACCGAAAAATGTCAAGAGTAAAGTGCCATTTTCTGACATTAGATTTCGTTCTAAATGCTTAATCCCTATGTAGAAACGTTAGTTAAGCAAGAATATCGTATTTTTAAAAAAATCTAATGATAGGATTTTTCAGAAAATTGAAAAAACCGTAAAATGTCAAGAGTAAAGTGCCCTTACTTTAAACAATGCATCGTTCTAAATGCTTAATCCCTATGTAAAAAAGTTATTTAAGCAGGAATATGTTATTGAAAAAAATTAGAAAAATTTATTTTAGCCGTAAATCGAAAATAATGGATCGAGCGAATCGGTCGATTGCGCCGAGACGCGCTATGATGCAACAGACGAGCGATTGGAACCCCCGAATATTTTCAAAGTCCCAACGTACCGATCAAGAGTAAAGTACCATTTTCCTACATTAGATTTCGTTCTAAATGCTTAATCCCTATGTAAAAACGTTAGTTAAGCAAGAATATCGTATTTTTAAAAAAATCTAATGATACGATTTTCCAGAAAATTGAAAAAACCGAAAAATGTCAAGAGTAAAGTGCCATTTTCTGACATTAGATTTCGTTCTAAATGCTTAATCCCTATGTAGAAACGTTAGTTAAGCAAGAATATCGTATTTTTAAAAAAATCTAATGATAGGATTTTTCAGAAAATTGAAAAAACCGTAAAATGTCAAGAGTAAAGTGCCCTTACTTTAAACAATGTATCGTTCTAAATGCTTAATCCCTATGTAAAAAAGTTATCTAAGCAAGAATATGTTATTGAAAAAAATTAGAAAAATTTATTTTAGCCGTAAATCGAAAATAATGGATCGAGCGAATCGGTCGATTGCGCCGAGACGCGCTATGATGCAACAGACGAGCGATTGGAACGCCCGAATATTTTCAAAGTCCCAACGTACCGATCAAGAGTAAAGTACCATTTTCCTACATTAGATTTCGTTCTAAATGCTTAATCCCTATGTAAAAACGTTAGTTAAGCAAGAATATCGTATTTTTAAAAAAATCTAATGATAGGATTTTCCAGAAAATTGAAAAAACCGAGAAATGTCAAGAGTAAAGTGCCATTTTCTGACATTAGATTTCGTTCTAAATGCTTAATCCCTATGTAGAAACGTTAGTTAAGCAAGAATATCGTATTTTTAAAAAAATCTAATGATAGGATTTTTCAGAAAATTGAAAAAACCGTAAAATGTCAAGAGTAAAGTGCCCTTACTTTAAACAATGCATCGTTCTAAATGCTTAATCCCTATGTAAAAAAGTTATTTAAGCAGGAATATGTTATTGAAAAAAATTAGAAAAATTTATTTTAGCCGTAAATCGAAAATAATGGATCGAGCGAATCGGTCGATTGCGCCGAGACGCGCTATGATGCAACAGACGAGCGATTGGAACCCCCGAATATTTTCAAAGTCCCAACGTACCGATCAAGAGTAAAGTACCATTTTCCTACATTAGATTTCGTTCTAAATGCTTAATCCCTATGTAAAAACGTTAGTTAAGCAAGAATATCGTATTTTTAAAAAAATCTAATGATACGATTTTCCAGAAAATTGAAAAAACCGAAAAATGTCAAGAGTAAAGTGCCATTTTCTGACATTAGATTTCGTTCTAAATGCTTAATCCCTATGTAGAAACGTTAGTTAAGCAAGAATATCGAATTTTTAAAAAAATCTAATGATAGGATTTTTCAGAAAATTGAAAAAACCGTAAAATGTCAAGAGTAAAGTGCCCTTACTTTAAACAATGTATCGTTCTAAATGCTTAATCCCTATGTAAAAAAGTTATTTAAGCAGGAATATGTTATTGAAAAAAATTAGAAAAATTTATTTTAGCCGTAAATCGAAAATAATGGGGACACCGGAGCTGTTCGAAGCGCCGAGCGCGCCGCGTACGCCCGAATATTTTCAAAGTCCCAACGTACCGATCAAGAGTAAAGTACCATTTTCCTACATTAGATTTCGTTCTAAATGCTTAATCCCTATGTAAAAACGTTAGTTAAGCAAGAATATCGTATTTTTAAAAAAATCTAATGATAGGATTTTCCAGAAAATTGAAAAAACCGAAAAATGTCAAGAGTAAAGTGCCATTTTCTGACATTAGATTTCGTTCTAAATGCTTAATTCCTATGTAGAAACGTTAGTTAAGCAAGAATATCGTATTTTTAAAAAAATCTAATGATAGGATTTTTCAGAAAATTGAAAAAACCGTAAAATGTCAAGAGTAAAGTGCCCTTATTTTAAACAATGTATCGTTCTAAATGCTTAATCCCTATGTAAAAAAGTTATTTAAGCAGGAATATGTTATTGAAAAAAATTAAAAAAATTTATTTTAGCCGTAAATCGAAAATAATGGATCGAGCGAATCGGTCGATTGCGCCGAGACGCGCTATGATGCAACAGACGAGCGATTGGAACGCCCGAATATTTTCAAAGTCCCAACGTACCGATCAAGAGTAAAGTGCCATTTTCTGACATTAGATTTCGTTCTAAATGCTTAATCCCTATGTAGAAACGTTAGTTAAGCAAGAATATCGTATTTTTAAAAAAATCTAATGATAGGATTTTTCAGAAAATTGAAAAAACCGTAAAATGTCAAGAGTAAAGTGCCCTTATTTTAAACAATGTATCGTTCTAAATGCTTAATCCCTATGTAAAAAAGTTATTTAAGCAGGAATATGTTATTGAAAAAAATTAGAAAAATTTATTTTAGCCGTAAATCGATAATAATGGATCGAGCGAATCGCTCGATTGCGCCGAGACGCGCTATGATGCAACAGACGAGCGATTGGAACGCCCGAATATTTTCAAAGTCCCAACGTACCGATCAAGAGTAAAGTACCATTTTCCTACATTAGATTTCGTTCTAAATGCTTAATCCCTATGTAGAAACGTTAGTTAAGCAAGAATATCGTATTTTTAAAAAAATCTAATGATAGGATTTTCCAGAAAATTGAAAAAACCGAAAAATGTCAAGAGTAAAGTGCCATTTTCTGACATTAGATTTCGTTCTAAATGCTTAATCCCTATGTAGAAACGTTAGTTAAGCAAGAATATCGTATTTTTAAAAAAATCTAATGATAGGATTTTTCAGAAGATTGAAAAAACCGTAAAATGTCAAGAGTAAAGTGCCCTTATTTTAAACAATGTATCGTTCTAAATGCTTAATCCCTATGTAAAAAAGTTATTTAAGCAGGAATATGTTATTGAAAAAAATTAGAAAAATTTATTTTAGCCGTAAATCGAAAATAATGGATCGAGCGAATCGGTCGATTGCGCCGAGACGCGCTATGATGCAACAGACGAGCGATTGGAACGCCCGAATATTTTCAAAGTCCCAACGTACCGATCAAGAGTAAAGTACCATTTTCCTACATTAGATTTCGTTCTAAATGCTTAATCCCTATGTAAAAACGTTAGTTAAGCAAGAATATCGTATTTTTAAAAAAATCTAATGATAGGATTTTCCAGAAAAATGAAAAAACCGAAAAATGTCAAGAGTAAAGTGCCATTTTCTGACATTAGATTTCGTTCTAAATGCTTAATCCCTATGTAGAAACGTTAGTTAAGCAAGAATATCGTATTTTTAAAAAAATCTAATGATAGGATTTTTCAGAAAATTGAAAAAACCGTAAAATGTCAAGAGTAAAGTGCCCTTATTTTAAACAATGTATCGTTCTAAATGCTTAATCCCTATGTAAAAAAGTTATTTAAGCAGGAATATGTTATTGAAAAAAATTAGAAAAATTTATTTTAGCCGTAAATCGAAAATAATGGATCGAGCGAATCGGTCGATTGCGCCGAGACGCGCTATGATGCAACAGACGAGCGATTGGAACCCCCGAATATTTTCAAAGTCCCAACGTACCGATCAAGAGTAAAGTACCATTTTCCTACATTAGATTTCGTTCTAAATGCTTAATCCCTATGTAAAAACGTTAGTTAAGCAAGAATATCGTATTTTAAAAAAAATCTAATGATAGGATTTTCCAGAAAAATGAAAAAACCGAAAAATGTCAAGAGTAAAGTGCCATTTTCTGACATTAGATTTCGTTCTAAATGCTTAATCCCTATGTAGAAACGTTAGTTAAGCAAGAATATCGTATTTTTAAAAAAATCTAATGATAGGATTTTCCAGAAAATTGAAAAAACCGAAAAATGTCAAGAGTAAAGTGCCCTTATTTTAAACATTATATCGTTCTAAATGCTTAATCCCTATGTAAAAAAGTTATCTAAGCAAGAATATGTTATTGAATAAAATGAGAAAAATTTATTTTAGCCGTAAATCGAAAATAATGGGTCGAGCGAATCGCTCGATTGCGCCGAGACGCGCTATGATGCAACAGACGAGCGATTGGAACGCCCGAATATTTTCAAAGTCCCAACGTACCGATCAAGAGTAAAGTACCATTTTCCTACATTAGATTTCGTTCTAAATGCTTAATCCCTATGTAGAAACGTTAGTTAAGCAAGAATATCGTATTTTTAAAAAAATCTAATGATAGGATTTTCCAGAAAATTGAAAAAACCGAAAAATGTCAAGAGTAAAGTGCCATTTTCTGACATTAGATTTCGTTCTAAATGCTTAATCCCTATGTAGAAACGTTAGTTAAGCAAGAATATCGTATTTTTAAAAAAATCTAATGATAGGATTTTTCAGAAAATTGAAAAAACCGTAAAATGTCAAGAGTAAAGTGCCCTTACTTTAAACAATGCATCGTTCTAAATGCTTAATCCCTATGTAAAAACGTTAGTTAAGCAAGAATATCGTATTTTTAAAAAAATCTAATGATAGGATTTTCCAGAAAATTGAAAAAACCGAAAAATGTCAAGAGTAAAGTGCCATTTTCTGACATTAGATTTCGTTCTAAATGCTTAATCCCTATGTAGAAACGTTAGTTAAGCAAGAATATCGTATTTTTAAAAAAATCTAATGATAGGATTTTTCAGAAAATTGAAAAAACCGTAAAATGTCAAGAGTAAAGTGCCCTTATTTTAAACAATGTATCGTTCTAAATGCTTAATCCCTATGTAAAAAAGTTATTTAAGCAGGAATATGTTATTGAAAAAAATTAGAAAAATTTATTTTAGCCGTAAATCGAAAATAATGGATCGAGCGAATCGCTCGATTGCGCCGAGACGCGCTATGATGCAACAGACGAGCGATTGGAACGCCCGAATATTTTCAAAGTCCCAACGTACCGATCAAGAGTAAAGTACCATTTTCCTACATTAGATTTCGTTCTAAATGCTTAATCCCTATGTAGAAACGTTAGTTAAGCAAGAATATCGTATTTTTAAAAAAATCTAATGATAGGATTTTCCAGAAAATTGAAAAAACCGAAAAATGTCAAGAGTAAAGTGCCATTTTCTGACATTAGATTTCGTTCTAAATGCTTAATCCCTATGTAGAAACGTTAGTTAAGCAAGAATATCGTATTTTTAAAAAAATCTAATGATAGGATTTTTCAGAAGATTGAAAAAACCGTAAAATGTCAAGAGTAAAGTGCCCTTATTTTAAACAATGTATCGTTCTAAATGCTTAATCCCTATGTAAAAAAGTTATTTAAGCAGGAATATGTTATTGAAAAAAATTAGAAAAATTTATTTTAGCCGTAAATCGAAAAGAAGTCTGTTCGTTTCTCTGTCTCTCTCGCGCGATCGAACTATCGATGTTTCCCGACAAACTATTGGAAGTTTAATTAAATTTTATACATGAAATTACTCGTTTTGATCCCCGCTACACAGCCGTATACTTTTTATAATTTTGTGGAATCGGGAACCTTGAAATATTTAACATAACGCGGATCGACTGTCTCTGTCTCTTTCTAGATCGGAAGAATCGATGTTTCCCGGCAAACTATTGGGAGTTTAATTAAACTTTATACATGAAATTACTCGTTCTGATCCCCGCTACACAGCCGTATACTTTTTATAATTTTGTGGAATCGGGAACCTCGAAATATTTATCATAACGCGGATCGACTGTCTCTGTCTCTTTCTAGATCGGAAGAATCGATGTTTCCCGGCAAACTATTGGGAGTTTAATTAAACTTTATACATGAAATTACTCGTTTTGGTCCCCGCTACACAGCCGTATACTTTTTATAATTTTGTGGAATCGGGAACCTCGAAATATTTATCATAACGCGGATCGACTGTCTCTGTCTCTTTCTAGATCGGAAGAATCGATGTTTCCCGGCAAACTATTGGGAGTTTAATTAAACTTTATACATGAAATTACTCGTTCTGATCCCCGCTACACAGCCGTATACTTTTTATAATTTTGTGGAATCGGGAACCTTGAAATATTTAACATAACGCGGATCGACTGTCTCTGTCTCTTTCTAGATCGGAAGAATCGATGTTTCCCGGCAAACTATTGGGAGTTTAATTAAACTTTATACATGAAATTACTCGTTCTGATCCCCGCTACACAGCCGTATACTTTTTATAATTTTGTGGAATCGGGAACCTCGAAATATTTATCATAACGCGGATCGACTGTCTCTGTCTCTTTCTAGATCGGAATAATCGATGTTTCCCGGCAAACTATTGGGAGTTTAATTAAACTTTATACATGAAATTACTCGTTTTGGTCCCCGCTACACAGCCGTATACTTTTTATAATTTTATGGAATCGGGAACCTTGAAATATTTAACATAACGCGGATCGACTGTCTCTGTCTCTTTCTAGATCGGAATAATCGATGTTTCCCGGCAAACTATTGGGAGATTAATTAAACTTTATACACGGAATTACTCGTTTTGATCCCCGCTACACAGCCGTATACTTTTTATAATTTTGTGGAATCGGTAACCTTGAGATATTTAACATAACGCGGATCGACTGTCTCTGTCTCTTTCTAGATCGGAATTATCGATGTTTCCCGGCAAAGTAATGGGAGATTAATTAAACTTTATACACGAAATTACTCGTTTTGATCCCCGCTACACAGCCGTATACTTTTTATAATTTTGTGGAATCGGGAACCTTGAAATATTTAACATAACGCGGATCGACTGTCTCTGTCTCTTTCTAGATCGGAAGAATCGATGTTTCCCGGCAAACTATTGGGAGTTTAATTAAACTTTATACATGAAATTACTCGTTTTGGTCCCCGCTACACAGCCGTATACTTTTTATAATTTTGTGGAATCGGGAACCTCGAAATATTTATCATAACGCGGATCGACTGTCTCTGTCTCTTTCTAGATCGGAAGAATCGATGTTTCCCGGCAAACTATTGGGAGTTTAATTAAACTTTATACATGAAATTACTCGTTCTGATCCCCGCTACACAGCCGTATACTTTTTATAATTTTGTGGAATCGGGAACCTTGAAATATTTAACATAACGCGGATCGACTGTCTCTGTCTCTTTCTAGATCGGAATAATCGATGTTTCCCGGCAAACTAATGGGATATTAATTAAACTTTATACACGAAATTACTCGTTTTGATCCCTGCTACACAGCCGTATACTTTTTATAATTTTGTGGAATCGGGAACCTTGAAATATTTAACATAACGCGGATCGACTGTCTCTGTCTCTTTCTAGATCGGAATAATCGATGTTTCCCGGCAAACTAATGGGATATTAATTAAACTTTATACATGAAATTACTCGTTTTGGTCCCCGCTACACAGCCGTATACTTTTTATAATTTTATGGAATCGGGAACCTTGAAATATTTAACATAACGCGGATCGACTGTCTCTGTCTCTTTCTAGATCGGAATAATCGATGTTTCCCGGCAAACTATTGGGAGATTAATTAAACTTTATACACGAAATTACTCGTTTTGATCCCCGCTACACAGCCGTATACTTTTTATAATTTTGTGGAATCGGTAACCTGGAGATATTTAACATAACGCGGATCGTCTATCTCTGTCTCTTTCTAGATCGGAATAATCGATGTTTCCCGGCAAAGTAATGGGAGATTAATTAAACTTTATACACGAAATTACTCGTTTTGATCCCCGCTACACAGCCGTATACTTTTTATAATTTTGTGGAATCGGGAACCTTGAAATATTTAACATAACGCGGATCGACTGTCTCTGTCTCTTTCTAGATCGGAATAATCGATGTTTCCCGGCAAACTATTGGGAGTTTAATTAAACTTTATACATGAAATTACTCGTTTTGATCCCCGCTACACAGCCGTATACTTTTTATAATTTTGTGGAATCGGGAACCTTGAGATATTTAACATAACGCGGATCGACTGTCTCTGTCTCTTTCTAGATCGGAATAATCGATGTTTCCCGGCAAACTAATGGGAGTTTAATTAAACTTTATACACGAAATTACTCGTTTTGATCCCCGCTACACAGCCGTATACTTTTTATAATTTTGTGGAATCGGGAACCTTGAGATATTTAACATAACGCGGATCGACTGTCTCTGTCTCTTTCTAGATCGGAATTATCGATGTTTCCCGGAAACTAA
Organism: Megalopta genalis; assembly: GCF_051020955.1. Taxonomy (NCBI): domain Eukaryota; kingdom Metazoa; phylum Arthropoda; class Insecta; order Hymenoptera; family Halictidae; genus Megalopta; species Megalopta genalis. The sequence goes on along the minus strand of NW_027476224.1, from coordinate 286,202 downwards.
TGGGATATTAATTAAACTTTATACACGAAATTACTCGTTTTGGTCCCTGCTACACAGCCGTATACTTTTTATAATTTTGTGGAATCGGGAACCTTGAAATATTTAACATAACGCGGATCGACTGTCTCTCTCTCTTTCTAGATCGGAATAATCGATGTTTCCCGGCAAACTATTGGGAGATTAATTAAACTTTATACATGAAATTACTCGTTTTGGTCCCCGCTACACAGCCGTATACTTTTTATAATTTTATGGAATCGGGAACCTTGAAATATTTAACATAACGCGGATCGACTGTCTCTGTCTCTTTCTAGATCGGAATAATCGATGTTTCCCGGCAAACTATTGGGAGATTAATTAAACTTTATACACGAAATTACTCGTTTTGATCCCCGCTACACAGCCGTATACTTTTTATAATTTTGTGGAATCGGTAACCTTGAGATATTTAACATAACGCGGATCGACTGTCTCTGTCTCTTTCTAGATCGGAATTATCGATGTTTCCCGGCAAACTATTGGGAGATTAATTAAACTTTATACATGAAATTACTCGTTTTGATCCCCGCTACACAGCCGTATACTTTTTATAATTTTGTGGAATCGGTAACCTTGAAATATTTAACATAACGCGGATCGTCTATCTCTGTCTCTTTCTAGATCGGAAGAATCGATGTTTCCCGGCAAACTAATGGGAGTTTAATTAAACTTTATGCATCAAATCATTCAGTTTGACTCCTGCAACACAACCAAACACTCTCTGTAATTTTCTGAACTGAAAAACCACTGAAATTGCGCTCGAAATGCGGAGCGACGGGTCGACGCGTCTGCACTGTGCGACAGCTAGTCAAAACGTCCGAACAGCGTATTGTTTTCGATCTCTTGGTATAATATTCGTATTCCTTGCTGTGTATAGCTTCCGATCGATTATTGCAATGGTCAAAGTTCCAGCGGCGTAATGCTTTCCATAAGATTACATTAATATAACCAGCGGCATATTGCTTTCTATCTTGTAATGAAAATTTTATAACCAAGTACCAACGGCGTATTGCTTTCGTTCGGATAATGGAGATTTTACAACCAAGTACCAGCGGTTTCTGTCTTATAATTAAATTATTATAATAAAATAAAGTACCAGCGGCGTGTTACTTTCGTTCGGATAATGGAGATTTTATGTCCAGCGGCGTAGTGCTTTCTATCTT
>NW_027476224.1:275000-280000 GCF_051020955.1 Megalopta genalis | reverse complement strand
CGGTCTCTAATGCCTTCATCGCCGATACACCCATCGACTCGGCCGATCAACCCTCCTACGCGAGGGCTAGTTCGGGGGTTATCTCCCGCCCTGGGTGGCCACAGACCGCCACCGCCAGTAGATAGGGACAGATGGGAATCTCGTTAATCCATTCATGCGCGTCACTAATTAGATGACGAGGCATTTGGCTATTTTTTTTTTTTTTTTTTTTTTTTTTTTTTTTTTTTTTTTTTTTTTTTTTTTTTTTTTTTTTTTTTTTATAGAGAGGAAAATCTTTTATAGACACCACGGAATTCTTCGACGTGGTAGTGTGGGATTCCTTATACCCACTAAAAACCTCTCTCTTCTCACGCCTAGATGTTATGGCGGAGGACGGCTTTATTTCCTGGTGCCGAATTTGCGATGTTGGGGCCCAGGTTGCCCATTACAGTGGCCGTGAATCGGGCGATCACCCAACGCCCTCCCTATTACCCGGATGACAGATGTTGTTTGTCATCTTATTCCATCTTGTCCAGTTCGTGTGCGATCCCTGAAGGGCCCTCGTAGTTATTGATCTTAAGAGCCCTTTGAGTCCTAGTGCGGAGATCGATTCAGCCGAGAGCGATGCCCACACGCCGCGCCAGGAGATGGTGACCGACGTCACTCTAACAGCTTCCGCCAAAACCCCAAATTCCTGGGCGACGCGATGCCTTAACAGCGGGGTGTCGTATTTAGCGACTTTCCTCGCATGTGCATCATTAAGCGACGTCGCACCGCTAACGACCTGGCTGTCGATGACCCTGACAGCTCCATCCTTAAAGGCCACCAAATCAGGCTTCTGCAGACCCGACTGCAGGACATAATGCGGATTCTCCCTAACCCTCCACCCACTCTGCCTCAGACCAAATGCTACGATTCGGCATATGGCATCGTGTCTGAGTATTCGACCCCCATGAGTCCGGTGACATCCCTGCACTATGTGTGCCGCCGTCTCCGTTACGGCGCACCCAGCACGACACAACACAGGAGCCCCATTCCCACGACGGCCTCTTGATGTTCTTACTCTGGTGGGCAGGGCGTTAATACGTACATGGTGATATTGCACGTAATCCCTGCCGGGGATCCCCGCAGAACAGGCGTCAACCCAAGAGCTGCTATCGATGACTTTAGCAGCCTCACGCAATTCTCCTCCATCGTTAGACTGATGGAGTAAAGATGCCCAGTATTTGGCACGATCCTCAGGTTGGAAGAGCGCCCGACCTTGGATAGTCAGAGCACTCTCCGCCCGTCGAACCGCTGCCACCACCGCCGGATGTTGGGAGGCATCTCTTGCAGCCGCACAGGAGGACCTCGCCATTGATGTTAACCTGGCGTGCATCATACCCGGTATCGATGTTCGAAACGCGGGGATGCCAAGTCCACCCTCCTTGCAACTGGCGTGGAAATACCCAAGTGGTACATCTTTGGGCAGACGCAACCACCTTCGAACGGCCAGCCGCGTCTGTTTATCTAATGCCTTCAAGATTTTAAGTGGGCATCTTGTCAAAACCAGCTGGTGATAAAAACGCGGAATGAGGAAACAGCGCAAGATCTTGAGGCGCTGTTGAGGCTTGAGTGGCGCCTTGGTGATATTGGCCAACTCTCTGTCTAGCTTGCCCCCAGGTTTTTCAATACCCATTGGCGAGATCTTAATGCCCAGATATCGGAAGCCCTCGGTAGGTCCCAGTTGTTTTATAGACCGACCGTTGACCTCAAATTTGCTGGCGGAGAGTATCTTGTACTTCTTTTCTTTACCAGCGATCTGGATGGACATAGCCAGACATTTATCGGAGTTGAATTCCAACCCGTACTTTCGTGCCTCTTCCTCAGCCGTTCGAAGCATGCCCTGCATTCCTGAAACGGAGGACGCGAACAAGATCAGGTCATCCGCATATGCCAGTATATTGACCCTTTGCTCCCTGATAACATAGCCGACCTCCTCGGGTAACACCCTTATCACCCGGTCCATGACGATCGAGAATAGCAGGGACGACAAGGGATCGCCCTGCCGCACACCCCTCGCTACCCCGATCGGATCCGATGTCTCGCCACGGACCTGAAGCACGGTTCGGCTATTACGGTACGTCGCTGTTATGTACCTCACAAAGAGCTCCGGGAGTCCCAATCCCCTTAGTGCCGATGTTATGGCATGGTGACTAACGCTGTCAAACGCCTTGGCCACATCTAAGGACACAACGTGAAGCTGCTTTAAGCAGCTCCGTGCGTCACGAAGGGCAGTTGATAGTACAAGCACGTTCTCAGCACAGCCATCGTGTACTCCTCGTTGCCGCTCATCGATGAGACCGGCTTTTGCCAATCTCACCGCCAAGATTTTATGCAGCTGACGAACGACGACTGAAGCCACACTTATAGGACGGAACTCGGATGGTGTTGAGCTTCCGTCCTTCTTAGGGATAAATACCGTCCTGCTGATGAGGAGCTCAGATGGAAATGCCCCTACCGCAAGGATGACATTATAAAATAAGGTTCTTAGAACTACTGGCACACTCCTCCATTGCCTGCTCGAGATGTTATCGAGACCCGATGCCGAGGAGAGCGGGATCTCATTGGCCTGGATCTCATGGCCACGAACCGGCTCAGCGATCCAATGCAGGTCCTCCCTTTCCTGAACTGGATGAAGGTGTTCAATGGGGACAGAAGGACTGGTGAGCATAGGTGTCCAGTACTCCACCATCTCGCCAACGGTTGGTGTTTGAGCCTGCACCGGGCCATCCAGTACAAGCTTGGCCGCGCGAGACATGTCCTTCTTCCAGAGTTCCTGCATGGCCGCATACTCCCTTCTCCTCAGTCTCCACCTCGGCACGGGCCCGGCAGGTGCAGCTTTAGGTGGCCGGAGCAGTGGTGTTCTCCGCTCCTTTACTTTCGCAGAAGGCGTCGGAAAGACTCGTTGAAGCCATCGACAACAAGCACTCGGTGTTATTGGTTCTCGATTAAGAACCGTTCTCGCAAGACTTACGAGTTCCTCCGCTTCATGGGATTTCACCCTTTCGGCCGGATCAATCAGCTTACGGATAGCGTCAATATATTGGCACTGATGTTGCTGTGCCAACGCAGAATGCTCCTGAACAGGAGTAGGCGAATCCGCCTGTCGATGACTTGTGTCGTGATGTTGAGTGACACTGGAGGTTGAAGGTTGAGACTCAACGGCAGTTCCACGCTCGCGGCATACACCGATCTTCTGTGTAACAAGAGCCTTATACGTCAATTTCTTTCTGAGGCCCTTCAGTCGATCAAGACTGAATTTATTGTCGAAGACCGTCAGCAGATGTTCGTTCATAAATTTGACGTTGCCCTGCACACTCGCAAGCGCCTCAGCTGCCGCCACCATCTCAGTCTCCTCCTGAGTCCACCTAACCTTCTTTACGGCCACCCGCACTCGTTGGTTGGCCTCGTCTGGATGAGCTCTCCTCACATGGACCCCTAACCCGATGGAAGTGGGAAAGGATCGCGAACAATGGGGACATGGATGTAGTGCCCCCCGCGACGCAGGATGTTGTGCGTCGTTACTGGACTGGTTGGGTTTATTTCTCGAGGTCGTCGGACAAACATTCCGATCCACTGTGGCCGCTGTCGTAGGGTCGGCGATCCGAGTGGCCCGAGGGCCCGCCGACAATGGGTCACTTGACCCATAATCTATCTTTTGATTCTTCGGGCCTACGACAATAGAGCCATGGGGGTGGCAACCCCATGACCCATAACATGCCTCCCTCAAAGTGACTAGAGCCGCCGCCACATTAGCGCGAAGGCAGGCCATTTGGGTGGGCTGCACCCTTACAGCGGCTCATTACTGCTAGGCAGCACGTCGTGTCGCACAGAATTTAGCCGCAATGCACTGAATGGACAGGTCCAAACAATACATCACGTTACCGTCGGGAACCACGAGGAGGTACCTGTGCGACTAGGACGGGAGAGGCTAATGGACCTAACAAGAGGTCTATATTACGCATCACCGTCCCGCGGGAGGCCAAGGCACGGGACCGAGCTCGGATCCCAGCCACGAGAGCCGTTCACCTCGCCCAGGCCCGGCACGTCAGCCAGACCCGCTTCCCGACCAAGCCCGACACGCCCCGCTCCTCAGAGCCAATCCTTATCCCGAAGTTACGGATCCAATTTGCCGACTTCCCTTACCTACATTAATCTATCGACTAGAGGCTCTTTACCTTGGAGACCTGCTGCGGATATGGGTACGAACCGGCGCGACACCTCCACGTGGCCCTCTCCTGGATTTTCAAGGTCCGAGGGGATGATCCGGACACCGCCGCAACTGCGGTGCTCTTCGCGTTCCAAACCCTATCTCCCTGCTAGAGGTTTCCAGGGAACTCGAACGCTTATACAGAAAAGAAAACTCTCCCCGGATCTCCCGACGGCGTCTCCAGGTCATTTTGGGTTACCCCGACGAACACTCTTACGAGGGCCCGAATGGTATGCGGTTCCGCTGCCGGGTTCCGGAATAGAAACCGGATTCCCTTTCGCCCAATGGGTGTTTTTTGTGCATGTATATAATAACAAAATATGCTGCGATTTATATAATAATAAAAAAAATAATAAAATAGCTGCGTTTTTTTTACAAGTGTTTAACGTCTTAGGACACCTCATCTACATAGGATTTCTCTTAGGGCTTAGGATCGACTGACTCGTGTGCAACGGCTGTTCACACGAAACCCTTCTCCACGTCAGTCCTCCAGGGCCTCGCTGGAGTATTTGCTACTACCACCAAGATCTGCGCCGACGGCGGCTCCAGGCAGGCTCACGCCCAGACCCTTCTGCGCACACCGTCGCGACCCTCCTACTCGTCAGAGCTTCATAGAGGACAATAAATTGCCCCGCTTCACACATACCACTGACGGTGGAGTATAGGCGCGACGCTTCAGCGCCATCCATTTTCAGGGCTAGTTGCTTCGGCAGGTGAGTTGTTACACACTCCTTAGCGGATTCCGACTTCCATGGCCACCGTCCTGCTG
>NW_027476224.1:255000-267500 GCF_051020955.1 Megalopta genalis | reverse complement strand
TAATCCATATGTGAAATCGTTCACTGATCACGAATATCGTATTTAAAAAAATTACAAAAATTTATTTTTCAAAATAATCAAAAAAAACCGAAAAATCACAAGAGTAAAGTACCATTATTTTAAACAACATGTCGTTCTAAATGCTTAATCCCTATGTAAAAAAGTTATTTAAGCAAGAATATGTAATTGAAAAAAATTAGAAAAATTTATTTTAGCCGTAAATCGAAAATAATGGGGACACCGGAGCTGTTCGAAGCGCCGAGACGCGCCGCGTACGGCCGAATATTTTCTAAGTCCCAACGTACCGATCAAGAGTAAAGTACCATTTTCCTACATTAGATTTCGTTCTAAATGCTTAATCCCTATGTAAAAACGTTAGTTAAGCAAGAATATCGTATTTTTAAAAAAATCTAATGATACGATTTTCCAGAAAATTGAAAAAACCGAAAAATGTCAAGAGTAAAGTGCCATTTTCTGACATTAGATTTCGTTCTAAATGCTTAATCCCTATGTAGAAACGTTAGTTAAGCAAGAATATCGTATTTTTAAAAAAATCTAATGATAGGATTTTTCAGAAAATTGAAAAAACCGTAAAATGTCAAGAGTAAAGTGCCCTTATTTTAAACAATGTATCGTTCTAAATGCTTAATCCCTATGTAAAAAAGTTATTTTAGCAGGAATATGTTATTGAAAAAAATTAGAAAAATTTATTTTAGCCGTAAATCGAAAATAATGGGGACACCGGAGCTGTTCGAAGCGCCGAGCGCGCCGCGTACGCCCGAATATTTTCAAAGTCCCAACGTACCGATCAAGAGTAAAGTACCATTTTCCTACATTAGATTTCGTTCTAAATGCTTAATCCCTATGTAAAAACGTTAGTTAAGCAAGAATATCGTATTTTAAAAAAAATCTAATGATAGGATTTTCCAGAAAATTGAAAAAACCGAAAAATGTCAAGAGTAAAGTGCCATTTTCTGACATTAGATTTCGTTCTAAATGCTTAATCCCTATGTAGAAAGGTTAGTTAAGCAAGATTATCGTATTTTTAAAAAAATCTAATGATAGGATTTTTCAGAAAATTGAAAAAACCGTAAAATGTCAAGAGTAAAGTGCCCTTATTTTAAACATTATATCGTTCTAAATGCTTAATCCCTATGTAAAAAAGTTATCTAAGCAAGAATATGTTATTGAATAAAATGAGAAAAATTTATTTTAGCCGTAAATCGAAAATAATGGGTCGAGCGAATCGGTCGATTGCGCCGAGACGCGCTATGATGCAACAGACGAGCGATTGGAACGCCCGAATATTTTCAAAGTCCCAACGTACCGATCAAGAGTAAAGTACCATTTTCCTACATTAGATTTCGTTCTAAATGCTTAATCCCTATGTAAAAACGTTAGTTAAGCAAGAATATCGTATTTTTAAAAAAATCTAATGATAGGATTTTCCAGAAAATTGAAAAAACCGAAAAATGTCAAGAGTAAAGTGCCATTTTCTGACATTAGATTTCGTTCTAAATGCTTAATCCCTATGTAGAAACGTTAGTTAAGCAAGAATATCGTATTTTTAAAAAAATCTAATGATAGGATTTTTCAGAAAATTGAAAAAACCGTAAAATGTCAAGAGTAAAGTGCCCTTACTTTAAACAATGCATCGTTCTAAATGCTTAATCCCTATGTAAAAAAGTTATTTAAGCAGGAATATGTTATTGAAAAAAATTAGAAAAATTTATTTTAGCCGTAAATCGAAAATAATGGATCGAGCGAATCGGTCGATTGCGCCGAGACGCGCTATGATGCAACAGACGAGCGATTGGAACCCCCGAATATTTTCAAAGTCCCAACGTACCGATCAAGAGTAAAGTACCATTTTCCTACATTAGATTTCGTTCTAAATGCTTAATCCCTATGTAAAAACGTTAGTTAAGCAAGAATATCGTATTTTTAAAAAAATCTAATGATACGATTTTCCAGAAAATTGAAAAAACCGAAAAATGTCAAGAGTAAAGTGCCATTTTCTGACATTAGATTTCGTTCTAAATGCTTAATCCCTATGTAGAAACGTTAGTTAAGCAAGAATATCGTATTTTTAAAAAAATCTAATGATAGGATTTTTCAGAAAATTGAAAAAACCGTAAAATGTCAAGAGTAAAGTGCCCTTACTTTAAACAATGTATCGTTCTAAATGCTTAATCCCTATGTAAAAAAGTTATTTAAGCAGGAATATGTTATTGAAAAAAATTAGAAAAATTTATTTTAGCCGTAAATCGAAAATAATGGATCGAGCGAATCGGTCGATTGCGCCGAGACGCGCTATGATGCAACAGACGAGCGATTGGAACCCCCGAATATTTTCAAAGTCCCAACGTACCGATCAAGAGTAAAGTACCATTTTCCTACATTAGATTTCGTTCTAAATGCTTAATCCCTATGTAAAAACGTTAGTTAAGCAAGAATATCGTATTTTTAAAAAAATCTAATGATACGATTTTCCAGAAAATTGAAAAAACCGAAAAATGTCAAGAGTAAAGTGCCATTTTCTGACATTAGATTTCGTTCTAAATGCTTAATCCCTATGTAGAAAGGTTAGTTAAGCAAGATTATCGTATTTTTAAAAAAATCTAATGATAGGATTTTTCAGAAAATTGAAAAAACCGTAAAATGTCAAGAGTAAAGTGCCCTTATTTTAAACATTATATCGTTCTAAATGCTTAATCCCTATGTAAAAAAGTTATCTAAGCAAGAATATGTTATTGAATAAAATGAGAAAAATTTATTTTAGCCGTAAATCGAAAATAATGGGTCGAGCGAATCGGTCGATTGCGCCGAGACGCGCTATGATGCAACAGACGAGCGATTGGAACGCCCGAATATTTTCAAAGTCCCAACGTACCGATCAAGAGTAAAGTACCATTTTCCTACATTAGATTTCGTTCTAAATGCTTAATCCCTATGTAAAAACGTTAGTTAAGCAAGAATATCGTATTTTTAAAAAAATCTAATGATAGGATTTTCCAGAAAATTGAAAAAACCGAAAAATGTCAAGAGTAAAGTGCCATTTTCTGACATTAGATTTCGTTCTAAATGCTTAATCCCTATGTAGAAACGTTAGTTAAGCAAGAATATCGTATTTTTAAAAAAATCTAATGATAGGATTTTTCAGAAAATTGAAAAAACCGTAAAATGTCAAGAGTAAAGTGCCCTTACTTTAAACAATGCATCGTTCTAAATGCTTAATCCCTATGTAAAAAAGTTATTTAAGCAGGAATATGTTATTGAAAAAAATTAGAAAAATTTATTTTAGCCGTAAATCGAAAATAATGGATCGAGCGAATCGGTCGATTGCGCCGAGACGCGCTATGATGCAACAGACGAGCGATTGGAACCCCCGAATATTTTCAAAGTCCCAACGTACCGATCAAGAGTAAAGTACCATTTTCCTACATTAGATTTCGTTCTAAATGCTTAATCCCTATGTAAAAACGTTAGTTAAGCAAGAATATCGTATTTTTAAAAAAATCTAATGATACGATTTTCCAGAAAATTGAAAAAACCGAAAAATGTCAAGAGTAAAGTGCCATTTTCTGACATTAGATTTCGTTCTAAATGCTTAATCCCTATGTAGAAACGTTAGTTAAGCAAGAATATCGTATTTTTAAAAAAATCTAATGATAGGATTTTTCAGAAAATTGAAAAAACCGTAAAATGTCAAGAGTAAAGTGCCCTTACTTTAAACAATGTATCGTTCTAAATGCTTAATCCCTATGTAAAAAAGTTATTTAAGCAGGAATATGTTATTGAAAAAAATTAGAAAAATTTATTTTAGCCGTAAATCGAAAATAATGGATCGAGCGAATCGGTCGATTGCGCCGAGACGCGCTATGATGCAACAGACGAGCGATTGGAACCCCCGAATATTTTCAAAGTCCCAACGTACCGATCAAGAGTAAAGTACCATTTTCCTACATTAGATTTCGTTCTAAATGCTTAATCCCTATGTAAAAACGTTAGTTAAGCAAGAATATCGTATTTTTAAAAAAATCTAATGATACGATTTTCCAGAAAATTGAAAAAACCGAAAAATGTCAAGAGTAAAGTGCCATTTTCTGACATTAGATTTCGTTCTAAATGCTTAATCCCTATGTAGAAACGTTAGTTAAGCAAGAATATCGTATTTTTAAAAAAATCTAATGATAGGATTTTTCAGAAAATTGAAAAAACCGTAAAATGTCAAGAGTAAAGTGCCCTTATTTTAAACAATGTATCGTTCTAAATGCTTAATCCCTATGTAAAAAAGTTATTTTAGCAGGAATATGTTATTGAAAAAAATTAGAAAAATTTATTTTAGCCGTAAATCGAAAATAATGGGGACACCGGAGCTGTTCGAAGCGCCGAGCGCGCCGCGTACGCCCGAATATTTTCAAAGTCCCAACGTACCGATCAAGAGTAAAGTACCATTTTCCTACATTAGATTTCGTTCTAAATGCTTAATCCCTATGTAAAAACGTTAGTTAAGCAAGAATATCGTATTTTAAAAAAAATCTAATGATAGGATTTTCCAGAAAATTGAAAAAACCGAAAAATGTCAAGAGTAAAGTGCCATTTTCTGACATTAGATTTCGTTCTAAATGCTTAATCCCTATGTAGAAAGGTTAGTTAAGCAAGATTATCGTATTTTTAAAAAAATCTAATGATAGGATTTTTCAGAAAATTGAAAAAACCGTAAAATGTCAAGAGTAAAGTGCCCTTATTTTAAACATTATATCGTTCTAAATGCTTAATCCCTATGTAAAAAAGTTATCTAAGCAAGAATATGTTATTGAATAAAATGAGAAAAATTTATTTTAGCCGTAAATCGAAAATAATGGGTCGAGCGAATCGGTCGATTGCGCCGAGACGCGCTATGATGCAACAGACGAGCGATTGGAACGCCCGAATATTTTCAAAGTCCCAACGTACCGATCAAGAGTAAAGTACCATTTTCCTACATTAGATTTCGTTCTAAATGCTTAATCCCTATGTAAAAACGTTAGTTAAGCAAGAATATCGTATTTTTAAAAAAATCTAATGATAGGATTTTCCAGAAAATTGAAAAAACCGAAAAATGTCAAGAGTAAAGTGCCATTTTCTGACATTAGATTTCGTTCTAAATGCTTAATCCCTATGTAGAAACGTTAGTTAAGCAAGAATATCGTATTTTTAAAAAAATCTAATGATAGGATTTTTCAGAAAATTGAAAAAACCGTAAAATGTCAAGAGTAAAGTGCCCTTACTTTAAACAATGCATCGTTCTAAATGCTTAATCCCTATGTAAAAAAGTTATTTAAGCAGGAATATGTTATTGAAAAAAATTAGAAAAATTTATTTTAGCCGTAAATCGAAAATAATGGATCGAGCGAATCGGTCGATTGCGCCGAGACGCGCTATGATGCAACAGACGAGCGATTGGAACCCCCGAATATTTTCAAAGTCCCAACGTACCGATCAAGAGTAAAGTACCATTTTCCTACATTAGATTTCGTTCTAAATGCTTAATCCCTATGTAAAAACGTTAGTTAAGCAAGAATATCGTATTTTTAAAAAAATCTAATGATACGATTTTCCAGAAAATTGAAAAAACCGAAAAATGTCAAGAGTAAAGTGCCATTTTCTGACATTAGATTTCGTTCTAAATGCTTAATCCCTATGTAGAAACGTTAGTTAAGCAAGAATATCGTATTTTTAAAAAAATCTAATGATAGGATTTTTCAGAAAATTGAAAAAACCGTAAAATGTCAAGAGTAAAGTGCCCTTACTTTAAACAATGTATCGTTCTAAATGCTTAATCCCTATGTAAAAAAGTTATTTAAGCAGGAATATGTTATTGAAAAAAATTAGAAAAATTTATTTTAGCCGTAAATCGAAAATAATGGATCGAGCGAATCGGTCGATTGCGCCGAGACGCGCTATGATGCAACAGACGAGCGATTGGAACCCCCGAATATTTTCAAAGTCCCAACGTACCGATCAAGAGTAAAGTACCATTTTCCTACATTAGATTTCGTTCTAAATGCTTAATCCCTATGTAAAAACGTTAGTTAAGCAAGAATATCGTATTTTTAAAAAAATCTAATGATACGATTTTCCAGAAAATTGAAAAAACCGAAAAATGTCAAGAGTAAAGTGCCATTTTCTGACATTAGATTTCGTTCTAAATGCTTAATCCCTATGTAGAAAGGTTAGTTAAGCAAGATTATCGTATTTTTAAAAAAATCTAATGATAGGATTTTTCAGAAAATTGAAAAAACCGTAAAATGTCAAGAGTAAAGTGCCCTTATTTTAAACATTATATCGTTCTAAATGCTTAATCCCTATGTAAAAAAGTTATCTAAGCAAGAATATGTTATTGAATAAAATGAGAAAAATTTATTTTAGCCGTAAATCGAAAATAATGGGTCGAGCGAATCGGTCGATTGCGCCGAGACGCGCTATGATGCAACAGACGAGCGATTGGAACGCCCGAATATTTTCAAAGTCCCAACGTACCGATCAAGAGTAAAGTACCATTTTCCTACATTAGATTTCGTTCTAAATGCTTAATCCCTATGTAAAAACGTTAGTTAAGCAAGAATATCGTATTTTTAAAAAAATCTAATGATAGGATTTTCCAGAAAATTGAAAAAACCGAAAAATGTCAAGAGTAAAGTGCCATTTTCTGACATTAGATTTCGTTCTAAATGCTTAATCCCTATGTAGAAACGTTAGTTAAGCAAGAATATCGTATTTTTAAAAAAATCTAATGATAGGATTTTTCAGAAAATTGAAAAAACCGTAAAATGTCAAGAGTAAAGTGCCCTTACTTTAAACAATGCATCGTTCTAAATGCTTAATCCCTATGTAAAAAAGTTATTTAAGCAGGAATATGTTATTGAAAAAAATTAGAAAAATTTATTTTAGCCGTAAATCGAAAATAATGGATCGAGCGAATCGGTCGATTGCGCCGAGACGCGCTATGATGCAACAGACGAGCGATTGGAACCCCCGAATATTTTCAAAGTCCCAACGTACCGATCAAGAGTAAAGTACCATTTTCCTACATTAGATTTCGTTCTAAATGCTTAATCCCTATGTAAAAACGTTAGTTAAGCAAGAATATCGTATTTTTAAAAAAATCTAATGATACGATTTTCCAGAAAATTGAAAAAACCGAAAAATGTCAAGAGTAAAGTGCCATTTTCTGACATTAGATTTCGTTCTAAATGCTTAATCCCTATGTAGAAAGGTTAGTTAAGCAAGATTATCGTATTTTTAAAAAAATCTAATGATAGGATTTTTCAGAAAATTGAAAAAACCGTAAAATGTCAAGAGTAAAGTGCCCTTATTTTAAACATTATATCGTTCTAAATGCTTAATCCCTATGTAAAAAAGTTATCTAAGCAAGAATATGTTATTGAATAAAATGAGAAAAATTTATTTTAGCCGTAAATCGAAAATAATGGGTCGAGCGAATCGGTCGATTGCGCCGAGACGCGCTATGATGCAACAGACGAGCGATTGGAACGCCCGAATATTTTCAAAGTCCCAACGTACCGATCAAGAGTAAAGTACCATTTTCCTACATTAGATTTCGTTCTAAATGCTTAATCCCTATGTAAAAACGTTAGTTAAGCAAGAATATCGTATTTTTAAAAAAATCTAATGATAGGATTTTCCAGAAAATTGAAAAAACCGAGAAATGTCAAGAGTAAAGTGCCATTTTCTGACATTAGATTTCGTTCTAAATGCTTAATCCCTATGTAGAAACGTTAGTTAAGCAAGAATATCGTATTTTTAAAAAAATCTAATGATAGGATTTTTCAGAAAATTGAAAAAACCGTAAAATGTCAAGAGTAAAGTGCCCTTACTTTAAACAATGCATCGTTCTAAATGCTTAATCCCTATGTAAAAAAGTTATTTAAGCAGGAATATGTTATTGAAAAAAATTAGAAAAATTTATTTTAGCCGTAAATCGAAAATAATGGATCGAGCGAATCGGTCGATTGCGCCGAGACGCGCTATGATGCAACAGACGAGCGATTGGAACCCCCGAATATTTTCAAAGTCCCAACGTACCGATCAAGAGTAAAGTACCATTTTCCTACATTAGATTTCGTTCTAAATGCTTAATCCCTATGTAAAAACGTTAGTTAAGCAAGAATATCGTATTTTTAAAAAAATCTAATGATACGATTTTCCAGAAAATTGAAAAAACCGAAAAATGTCAAGAGTAAAGTGCCATTTTCTGACATTAGATTTCGTTCTAAATGCTTAATCCCTATGTAGAAACGTTAGTTAAGCAAGAATATCGAATTTTTAAAAAAATCTAATGATAGGATTTTTCAGAAAATTGAAAAAACCGTAAAATGTCAAGAGTAAAGTGCCCTTACTTTAAACAATGTATCGTTCTAAATGCTTAATCCCTATGTAAAAAAGTTATTTAAGCAGGAATATGTTATTGAAAAAAATTAGAAAAATTTATTTTAGCCGTAAATCGAAAATAATGGGGACACCGGAGCTGTTCGAAGCGCCGAGCGCGCCGCGTACGCCCGAATATTTTCAAAGTCCCAACGTACCGATCAAGAGTAAAGTACCATTTTCCTACATTAGATTTCGTTCTAAATGCTTAATCCCTATGTAAAAACGTTAGTTAAGCAAGAATATCGTATTTTTAAAAAAATCTAATGATAGGATTTTCCAGAAAATTGAAAAAACCGAAAAATGTCAAGAGTAAAGTGCCATTTTCTGACATTAGATTTCGTTCTAAATGCTTAATCCCTATGTAGAAACGTTAGTTAAGCAAGAATATCGTATTTTTAAAAAAATCTAATGATAGGATTTTTCAGAAAATTGAAAAAACCGTAAAATGTCAAGAGTAAAGTGCCCTTATTTTAAACAATGTATCGTTCTAAATGCTTAATCCCTATGTAAAAAAGTTATTTAAGCAGGAATATGTTATTGAAAAAAATTAAAAAAATTTATTTTAGCCGTAAATCGAAAATAATGGATCGAGCGAATCGGTCGATTGCGCCGAGACGCGCTATGATGCAACAGACGAGCGATTGGAACGCCCGAATATTTTCAAAGTCCCAACGTACCGATCAAGAGTAAAGTGCCATTTTCTGACATTAGATTTCGTTCTAAATGCTTAATCCCTATGTAGAAACGTTAGTTAAGCAAGAATATCGTATTTTTAAAAAAATCTAATGATAGGATTTTTCAGAAAATTGAAAAAACCGTAAAATGTCAAGAGTAAAGTGCCCTTATTTTAAACAATGTATCGTTCTAAATGCTTAATCCCTATGTAAAAAAGTTATTTAAGCAGGAATATGTTATTGAAAAAAATTAGAAAAATTTATTTTAGCCGTAAATCGATAATAATGGATCGAGCGAATCGCTCGATTGCGCCGAGACGCGCTATGATGCAACAGACGAGCGATTGGAACGCCCGAATATTTTCAAAGTCCCAACGTACCGATCAAGAGTAAAGTACCATTTTCCTACATTAGATTTCGTTCTAAATGCTTAATCCCTATGTAGAAACGTTAGTTAAGCAAGAATATCGTATTTTTAAAAAAATCTAATGATAGGATTTTCCAGAAAATTGAAAAAACCGAAAAATGTCAAGAGTAAAGTGCCATTTTCTGACATTAGATTTCGTTCTAAATGCTTAATCCCTATGTAGAAACGTTAGTTAAGCAAGAATATCGTATTTTTAAAAAAATCTAATGATAGGATTTTTCAGAAGATTGAAAAAACCGTAAAATGTCAAGAGTAAAGTGCCCTTATTTTAAACAATGTATCGTTCTAAATGCTTAATCCCTATGTAAAAAAGTTATTTAAGCAGGAATATGTTATTGAAAAAAATTAGAAAAATTTATTTTAGCCGTAAATCGAAAATAATGGATCGAGCGAATCGGTCGATTGCGCCGAGACGCGCTATGATGCAACAGACGAGCGATTGGAACGCCCGAATATTTTCAAAGTCCCAACGTACCGATCAAGAGTAAAGTACCATTTTCCTACATTAGATTTCGTTCTAAATGCTTAATCCCTATGTAAAAACGTTAGTTAAGCAAGAATATCGTATTTTTAAAAAAATCTAATGATAGGATTTTCCAGAAAAATGAAAAAACCGAAAAATGTCAAGAGTAAAGTGCCATTTTCTGACATTAGATTTCGTTCTAAATGCTTAATCCCTATGTAGAAACGTTAGTTAAGCAAGAATATCGTATTTTTAAAAAAATCTAATGATAGGATTTTTCAGAAAATTGAAAAAACCGTAAAATGTCAAGAGTAAAGTGCCCTTATTTTAAACAATGTATCGTTCTAAATGCTTAATCCCTATGTAAAAAAGTTATTTAAGCAGGAATATGTTATTGAAAAAAATTAGAAAAATTTATTTTAGCCGTAAATCGAAAATAATGGATCGAGCGAATCGGTCGATTGCGCCGAGACGCGCTATGATGCAACAGACGAGCGATTGGAACCCCCGAATATTTTCAAAGTCCCAACGTACCGATCAAGAGTAAAGTACCATTTTCCTACATTAGATTTCGTTCTAAATGCTTAATCCCTATGTAAAAACGTTAGTTAAGCAAGAATATCGTATTTTAAAAAAAATCTAATGATAGGATTTTCCAGAAAAATGAAAAAACCGAAAAATGTCAAGAGTAAAGTGCCATTTTCTGACATTAGATTTCGTTCTAAATGCTTAATCCCTATGTAGAAACGTTAGTTAAGCAAGAATATCGTATTTTTAAAAAAATCTAATGATAGGATTTTCCAGAAAATTGAAAAAACCGAAAAATGTCAAGAGTAAAGTGCCCTTATTTTAAACATTATATCGTTCTAAATGCTTAATCCCTATGTAAAAAAGTTATCTAAGCAAGAATATGTTATTGAATAAAATGAGAAAAATTTATTTTAGCCGTAAATCGAAAATAATGGGTCGAGCGAATCGCTCGATTGCGCCGAGACGCGCTATGATGCAACAGACGAGCGATTGGAACGCCCGAATATTTTCAAAGTCCCAACGTACCGATCAAGAGTAAAGTACCATTTTCCTACATTAGATTTCGTTCTAAATGCTTAATCCCTATGTAGAAACGTTAGTTAAGCAAGAATATCGTATTTTTAAAAAAATCTAATGATAGGATTTTCCAGAAAATTGAAAAAACCGAAAAATGTCAAGAGTAAAGTGCCATTTTCTGACATTAGATTTCGTTCTAAATGCTTAATCCCTATGTAGAAACGTTAGTTAAGCAAGAATATCGTATTTTTAAAAAAATCTAATGATAGGATTTTTCAGAAGATTGAAAAAACCGTAAAATGTCAAGAGTAAAGTGCCCTTATTTTAAACAATGTATCGTTCTAAATGCTTAATCCCTATGTAAAAAAGTTATTTAAGCAGGAATATGTTATTGAAAAAAATTAGAAAAATTTATTTTAGCCGTAAATCGAAAAGAAGTCTGTTCGTTTCTCTGTCTCTCTCGCGCGATCGAACTATCGATGTTTCCCGACAAACTATTGGAAGTTTAATTAAATTTTATACATGAAATTACTCGTTTTGATCCCCGCTACACAGCCGTATACTTTTTATAATTTTGTGGAATCGGGAACCTTGAAATATTTAACATAACGCGGATCGACTGTCTCTGTCTCTTTCTAGATCGGAAGAATCGATGTTTCCCGGCAAACTATTGGGAGTTTAATTAAACTTTATACATGAAATTACTCGTTCTGATCCCCGCTACACAGCCGTATACTTTTTATAATTTTGTGGAATCGGGAACCTCGAAATATTTATCATAACGCGGATCGACTGTCTCTGTCTCTTTCTAGATCGGAAGAATCGATGTTTCCCGGCAAACTATTGGGAGTTTAATTAAACTTTATACATGAAATTACTCGTTTTGGTCCCCGCTACACAGCCGTATACTTTTTATAATTTTGTGGAATCGGGAACCTCGAAATATTTATCATAACGCGGATCGACTGTCTCTGTCTCTTTCTAGATCGGAAGAATCGATGTTTCCCGGCAAACTATTGGGAGTTTAATTAAACTTTATACATGAAATTACTCGTTCTGATCCCCGCTACACAGCCGTATACTTTTTATAATTTTGTGGAATCGGGAACCTTGAAATATTTAACATAACGCGGATCGACTGTCTCTGTCTCTTTCTAGATCGGAAGAATCGATGTTTCCCGGCAAACTATTGGGAGTTTAATTAAACTTTATACATGAAATTACTCGTTCTGATCCCCGCTACACAGCCGTATACTTTTTATAATTTTGTGGAATCGGGAACCTCGAAATATTTATCATAACGCGGATCGACTGTCTCTGTCTCTTTCTAGATCGGAATAATCGATGTTTCCCGGCAAACTATTGGGAGTTTAATTAAACTTTATACATGAAATTACTCGTTTTGGTCCCCGCTACACAGCCGTATACTTTTTATAATTTTATGGAATCGGGA
>NW_027476224.1:247500-250000 GCF_051020955.1 Megalopta genalis | reverse complement strand
TGGTTCGCATCGCAGAGATTTTGCCTCCAAATACTGGAGGCAATTTCGTCCTTACCCATCCGACGCGGGACGTCGTAAACTAAAACCTCGGGGTCCCGCTTGGTGGGTAAGGAGACGGACAGACCCGCGCTCCGGAGCTTCTTATTGCCAACGAAGGCTTGCAGGTCCTCCTTTCGGTCGGTCTCGACGACGATGCCACCGGAGTGGATGCGTCGGACCGACTTTATTCGGATCGCCTCCTTCGCTGGTTTAACGAGGGACAGAACAGTAACCTTCGTAACTTCGCTGCTCTGTCCTTTTTCCTTCGGCGGGAAGATTTTTACCACATGCTGCGATTGTGGCCGTCTCCCCGCTTCCGGAGAAGCTCCTTTGCAGTCGACTTTGTTCACATGGGCGTAAGTCGACTGCGCGGCGTTGCAGGCCGTCTTCGGGAGAGTTCCCTTGGACGGCCCAGGTCGCATCGCACTCATTACGGCAGGACGCGCTTTTAGGTCCGCCCTGACCGCGGCGAGCTGCCCTTCGACGAAGCTATTCCGTTGAATAAGCTCCTGGACCAGCTCGTTGAGTGCCTCAACCTCGGCGAGTATCTTTGACCCGGACTCCTTATTGACTTTCGACTCAGGTCGAAAGCAAAAGGTCCGTATTTCGGACACTCGCCTAAAGGCTTCGTCTCTTACGAGATCGAGAGGCCGTACCTTCTGCCCGGAGAACGTCCCCTTCGGTCTCCTGGCCCGGTTTACTGCGGCCTTGCCGGTGGGTGCGCCCGGCTTGGCTCGCTTCGACTTTTTGGTGACGGTTTGCCAACCGTCACCAGTAGGGTCCTCGACACGCTCGGGTGCCGACTGCACCTTCACGAGTGACGTGTCTCCGACTCGTTCGATTACTTCCACGTTACCGGTGTCCGGCGTACCTTCTACCGTGGGCTCGGTTTTCACCGAGACCGCTCGCGTGGGAGTCACACATCTTTGCAAGATCACACGAGGATTGGCGATATTAATCACCTTCCCGGATCTTGTCTTTCTCACAGACGCGGGGGGACTGACAGCTGCATTTGCAGTTCCCGCGTCTGCGGCGACGGCTTCACTCCGAGTAGGAGCTGGACCCGTCGTCTTTGGACGCTTAGTTTTTTGTTCATTAATTTTATTAAGACCCATAATGTGTCTTGGTCTTTCATCCAGTGCGCTCCCCGGCCACCACCGACCCACACAATTTGGAACCCGCCAAAGGCTGAGTTAGGGCTACGCACCGAATATAGTCTGCTGGCTGGGTCGGTTTCCTTACCCAGCCCGCGTCCTCGCCCAGCAGAACCCACTTGCCCGAAGCGTGTGGTCGTTCCAAGCCGATTGACTGGACCAGGGCTGCTTTTCTCGTCCAGCCGCCCATCTAGCCGAAGCAGAGGCCAAAGGTACGTGTTGGGGACGTCTCACCCGCAGGAGAGGGCCCCCTCAGATCCCAGGATCCTCTTTTCCGACGACAAGGGTCGCCACGCACGGCAAACACGTGGGAGACAGCAGTCGGAGAGGCTGCCTCTTCCTCTCCACCACACTTCGTTCAGTTCGCTGCGTATTTAAGAACACGAGCTATCCAGCGGTACCTTTTTCGTGGAGGCTCAAGTGTGGCTAGGGCACGTTTGCCCCTTGCGGCCTGGGTTGCCCAGGGGATTGATTGTATCCCATGTATTCCTGAGCCCAGCGGAGTGTTGTCTAGTGGCGTGTTCCGCCCACGAAAAACGGTCTGAAAAACCGTTTAACGTAAACTGGGGAACTGATGCCACGAGTGACAACAGTTCCCCAGTCGGAAGTCATACAGCACATACAGTGCTGTACAAAGAACACGCCACAGCCCGTATGCTAAATCAGGGCCTCGCCATTATGCGAAGTACTACATGTACGACGCACTGACGGTCTCTAATGCCTTCATCGCCGATACACCCATCGACTCGGCCGATCAACCCTCCTACGCGAGGGCTAGTTCGGGGGTTATCTCCCGCCCTGGGTGGCCACAGACCGCCACCGCCAGTAGATAGGGACAGATGGGAATCTCGTTAATCCATTCATGCGCGTCACTAATTAGATGACGAGGCATTTGGCTACCTTAAGAGAGTCATAGTTACTCCCGCCGTTTACCCGCGCTTTTTTGAATTTCTTCACGTTGACATTCAGAGCACTGGGCAGAAATCACATTGCGTCAACACCCGTGGGGGCCATCGCAATGCTTTGTTTTAATTAGACAGTCGGATTCCCCTAGTCCGTGCCAGTTCTGAGCTGAGCGTTGAATGGCGGCCGAAGAGGACGACCGCACCGATGGGAAACGCCACGGAAGCCTCGCAGCAAGGAAGATCCGCGGGAGGCCAAGGCACGGGACCGAGCTCGGATCCCAGCCACGAGAGCCGTTCACCTCGCCCAGGCCCGGCACGTCAGCCAGACCCGCTTCCCGACCAAGCCCGACACGCCCCGCTCCTCAGAGCCAATCCTTATCCCGAAGTTACGGATCCAATTTG
>NW_027476224.1:242500-245000 GCF_051020955.1 Megalopta genalis | reverse complement strand
TTTTTTCAGAGCTTCCCCCCCCCCGAAAGCATTTTGCGAAACGTGTACAGAGCAACACAAAAAAAAAAAAAAATAAAAAAAACACAAAAAACCCTTAAAGCAAAAAAAAAACCGTTTATCGCGCCTCACCAATATATCTTTTATAAAATTCGATATCCTCTCCAAATATAGATCTTCGAAACACTCGCAAGACGATTACAATCGGTATAACTTTAACGTCCGTCCGAAAAGTACTTTCGGGGACTAGACGACCGATTGATCTCGTGCGGTTTCGCTATTCGATCATTTGAAGAGAACAAAAAGATATATGGGGCGACCGACAAACGGTTTTCCCGTAGAACCAGACTCGCGATTGCGTTGACACACACATCATAGCCACACCAATAGAAGAGTTTTAGGACGGTAACCCGGGTGGGGTGTTCTTTACTCAGAATATGTGCAACATCGGATCTATATAGCCATCGATACAATTCGTACACAAATGTGTCGTACGAAGAGAGAGACTTTTTTTCCTCTGACAACATAACGGTAAGAGACATCCTTCCACACTCATAGGTTCCACTCCCTGGGGCTATGATATATATATACATATAAATTCAAATTCGAAGCAACGGTCACAATTCTACTCTATATTTTTGCGGGTTATGTGTTCTTTCGTTCAATTTCTTTCATGCGTTCGTTCGATCTCTGTACACAGTCTTCACATAGGACAGACTCGTGTAGTACGCTTTCGTGGGTTAAACCCATCTCGTTTCATTTCAGGCGACGTCGGGAGCGCGTTGAAAATGTACCAGTGAAATCTCGATAGTTCTACGAATACGAATCGTCCCGAAAAAGATTTTGTCACCGCTTCGAAGCGGTGTTTCAGACGGGCGGACGTATATAAAACATATACGACACACGACACCGCCTTCCACACTCACGCTAGTTCGAACACGATTTCCATCTCTCTCGAAGACTGTTAGACGTACGTAAAATTTCTCAATATCCATAGGACCGCGACAAACGCCGACGAAGCGCCCATCATTCGCTCGTACGTATATAGGCAACAAGTGCCATCAACGCAAGCAGTTTATAAGTACGTAAACGACCCTCAGCCAGGCGTGGTCCAGGAATTGTATCCGTGGACCGCAATGTGCGTTCGAAATGTCGATGTTCATGTGTCCTGCAGTTCACACGTTGACGCGCAATTAGCTGCGTTCTTCATCGACCCACGAGCCAAGTGATCCACCGTTCAGGGTAATTTTTCCCTTTTATTCTCTCATATATAATATAATGTGTATTTGCTATCCACCACATTTTTGTGTTATATTTCGGAACAAGCCGATACCCGAAGAGCTCCAACCAGCGCGCGAAGGAGATTCGGGAGTCGTCGTACGACGACATAATTGTCCCTTAAAGAACGAGATATTTCCGTCGAAACCATATATATATGTACGAGCAAATCCAAAACCACTGTTTTCTTGCAAGTTCGACGGTCGGAGCGAATAGAACATTGAAAAGCCTTCTATCGAAGAAACACAGAGAGTATATCACCTCCAAAAACGACGGGGATATGGATATTCAAACTGGACAATTATCAACCCGATACTGGATTCGAAAAGTTTCTCTCTCCTTTCGTCGTTATTTACACCGGACGGACTCACGGCCGGCTCTAGCTGGGTGTCATATATATATATATACGTCCCACGCTCATGCTGCCACTAGCGCGCAACAGAGTAGGGTGTCAATGACAACGACACAGCATTGAAACGAGCTACACAAGCCGGTCTCTCTTGATACCAATGTAAACGAGCATTAAGTTATCTTCAGACTGCCCGATATTTTCGTCCTTTGGACTTTCCCAACGATTCCTTTTTTTCTTTTTTTTTTACACACCACAGCGAAGACTTGAGGAAGCGTGATTAGCACGCTCGCATCCCTCCCTGTCCTACTACAACTGTAAAGAAAGAAAAAAGAATACATTGGGCTTTCTCTCTATCGAGAAGATGGCCTACGCAACGCAGATCAAAGGCCTAATACGTGTAATATAATACGCGTCTGGCCGTGTATAAATCACGCACGAATGATCTGGTCGGGCCCAACTCTTCTCGTACGCTTATTTTTCCGTGTTGGGGCACTATCATAAAATCACACAAACCCCAACACGTGTGTGTCTTGGAAGGAAGATGGCCTACGCAACGCAGATCAAAGGCCTAATACGTGTAGTACACACGTCTGCCGTGTAAATCACGCACGAATGATCTGGTCGGGCCCAACTCTTCTCCACCACACCACATCCCAACTTTGTACATTTTTATATATTTTTGTGCGTTGGGGCACCTTCATAATCACAAACCCCAACAACACATATATCTCTCTCTTTGAAAGATTTGTTGTGGCCTACGCAACGCAGATCAAAGGCCTAATACGTGTAGTACACACGTCTGGCCGTGTAAATCACGCACGAATGATCTGGCGGGCTCAACAATATCTTTTTTTTTTATATGAATTCTTATCC
>NW_027476224.1:225000-240000 GCF_051020955.1 Megalopta genalis | reverse complement strand
GAAGCGCGTACGCTCACGCTGATCTTCTGACCGCCGGAAGCACGAAACCTCTGATCTGGGCAAAATCGGCAAGCCGAGGAAGAACGGACAGGACACATGCTGGACTGGCGAGAAAGCGTGTTCTTCCGCTCGCGCTAGGCATTTCGATTTCTGACACCTCTTGATTTAAAAAATCAGTTTTTTGATAGTTTTCTCTCTCCACTGGGCTATTCATTTTAGCCACAGTTTTCAATTGGTACGATTTGCTTCCAAATCTTACAGATGCATTTTAAAAAATTTTTCCATCGCTCGGACAGAAGAGTCGATTGCTCAGTGAGTACGAGTATACATACAAAGTGCATACGGGTAACCAACCCCGTAGGGCTTGCCACATATGGGCCATTCGGTCAAAGACACCGACCCGTGGCCACGCTGTGTGGAGAAAAGTCCGTAACGTAAACGGCACGAAACAGTCAGGACCGAAGCCCCGAAGGAGCTCTGAGACAGCTTCTCGACCGAGATCGTAGAATTGGCCCAAAACCCGCTCTGCTCCGTCCGCCTCGCACGGACCGTGTATCTCTTATAGATACCGAACGGCCGGCAAGGACGCCGGCGCCGCCGGCCGAATAGCACGCGCGCTTATGAGTGTAAACCGCCGCGGCAACAGACCGCCCGGCCGTGCTGTTGTAACATAGCGCGTGAACGAACGAAAAAAATTTTTATAGTAAACATTAAAATAAATTACACTACCGTAAACTAGACAAAAAATTACACATTTTTTCCCAATATGAAAATTTTCACAAACTTTTTAAAGTCCCATCGCATCGAGTAAACTTTTTTAATAACGCGTCCGCACGATTCTAAATGCTTAATCCATATGTGAAATCGTTCACTGATCACGAATATCGTATTTAAAAAAATTACAAAAATTTATTTTTCAAAATAATCAAAAAAAACCGAAAAATCACAAGAGTAAAGTACCATTATTTTAAACAACATGTCGTTCTAAATGCTTAATCCCTATGTAAAAAAGTTATTTAAGCAAGAATATGTAATTGAAAAAAATTAGAAAAATTTATTTTAGCCGTAAATCGAAAATAATGGGGACACCGGAGCTGTTCGAAGCGCCGAGACGCGCCGCGTACGGCCGAATATTTTCTAAGTCCCAACGTACCGATCAAGAGTAAAGTACCATTTTCCTACATTAGATTTCGTTCTAAATGCTTAATCCCTATGTAAAAACGTTAGTTAAGCAAGAATATCGTATTTTTAAAAAAATCTAATGATACGATTTTCCAGAAAATTGAAAAAACCGAAAAATGTCAAGAGTAAAGTGCCATTTTCTGACATTAGATTTCGTTCTAAATGCTTAATCCCTATGTAGAAACGTTAGTTAAGCAAGAATATCGTATTTTTAAAAAAATCTAATGATAGGATTTTTCAGAAAATTGAAAAAACCGTAAAATGTCAAGAGTAAAGTGCCCTTATTTTAAACAATGTATCGTTCTAAATGCTTAATCCCTATGTAAAAAAGTTATTTTAGCAGGAATATGTTATTGAAAAAAATTAGAAAAATTTATTTTAGCCGTAAATCGAAAATAATGGGGACACCGGAGCTGTTCGAAGCGCCGAGCGCGCCGCGTACGCCCGAATATTTTCAAAGTCCCAACGTACCGATCAAGAGTAAAGTACCATTTTCCTACATTAGATTTCGTTCTAAATGCTTAATCCCTATGTAAAAACGTTAGTTAAGCAAGAATATCGTATTTTAAAAAAAATCTAATGATAGGATTTTCCAGAAAATTGAAAAAACCGAAAAATGTCAAGAGTAAAGTGCCATTTTCTGACATTAGATTTCGTTCTAAATGCTTAATCCCTATGTAGAAAGGTTAGTTAAGCAAGATTATCGTATTTTTAAAAAAATCTAATGATAGGATTTTTCAGAAAATTGAAAAAACCGTAAAATGTCAAGAGTAAAGTGCCCTTATTTTAAACATTATATCGTTCTAAATGCTTAATCCCTATGTAAAAAAGTTATCTAAGCAAGAATATGTTATTGAATAAAATGAGAAAAATTTATTTTAGCCGTAAATCGAAAATAATGGGTCGAGCGAATCGGTCGATTGCGCCGAGACGCGCTATGATGCAACAGACGAGCGATTGGAACGCCCGAATATTTTCAAAGTCCCAACGTACCGATCAAGAGTAAAGTACCATTTTCCTACATTAGATTTCGTTCTAAATGCTTAATCCCTATGTAAAAACGTTAGTTAAGCAAGAATATCGTATTTTTAAAAAAATCTAATGATAGGATTTTCCAGAAAATTGAAAAAACCGAAAAATGTCAAGAGTAAAGTGCCATTTTCTGACATTAGATTTCGTTCTAAATGCTTAATCCCTATGTAGAAACGTTAGTTAAGCAAGAATATCGTATTTTTAAAAAAATCTAATGATAGGATTTTTCAGAAAATTGAAAAAACCGTAAAATGTCAAGAGTAAAGTGCCCTTACTTTAAACAATGCATCGTTCTAAATGCTTAATCCCTATGTAAAAAAGTTATTTAAGCAGGAATATGTTATTGAAAAAAATTAGAAAAATTTATTTTAGCCGTAAATCGAAAATAATGGATCGAGCGAATCGGTCGATTGCGCCGAGACGCGCTATGATGCAACAGACGAGCGATTGGAACCCCCGAATATTTTCAAAGTCCCAACGTACCGATCAAGAGTAAAGTACCATTTTCCTACATTAGATTTCGTTCTAAATGCTTAATCCCTATGTAAAAACGTTAGTTAAGCAAGAATATCGTATTTTTAAAAAAATCTAATGATACGATTTTCCAGAAAATTGAAAAAACCGAAAAATGTCAAGAGTAAAGTGCCATTTTCTGACATTAGATTTCGTTCTAAATGCTTAATCCCTATGTAGAAACGTTAGTTAAGCAAGAATATCGTATTTTTAAAAAAATCTAATGATAGGATTTTTCAGAAAATTGAAAAAACCGTAAAATGTCAAGAGTAAAGTGCCCTTACTTTAAACAATGTATCGTTCTAAATGCTTAATCCCTATGTAAAAAAGTTATTTAAGCAGGAATATGTTATTGAAAAAAATTAGAAAAATTTATTTTAGCCGTAAATCGAAAATAATGGATCGAGCGAATCGGTCGATTGCGCCGAGACGCGCTATGATGCAACAGACGAGCGATTGGAACCCCCGAATATTTTCAAAGTCCCAACGTACCGATCAAGAGTAAAGTACCATTTTCCTACATTAGATTTCGTTCTAAATGCTTAATCCCTATGTAAAAACGTTAGTTAAGCAAGAATATCGTATTTTTAAAAAAATCTAATGATACGATTTTCCAGAAAATTGAAAAAACCGAAAAATGTCAAGAGTAAAGTGCCATTTTCTGACATTAGATTTCGTTCTAAATGCTTAATCCCTATGTAGAAAGGTTAGTTAAGCAAGATTATCGTATTTTTAAAAAAATCTAATGATAGGATTTTTCAGAAAATTGAAAAAACCGTAAAATGTCAAGAGTAAAGTGCCCTTATTTTAAACATTATATCGTTCTAAATGCTTAATCCCTATGTAAAAAAGTTATCTAAGCAAGAATATGTTATTGAATAAAATGAGAAAAATTTATTTTAGCCGTAAATCGAAAATAATGGGTCGAGCGAATCGGTCGATTGCGCCGAGACGCGCTATGATGCAACAGACGAGCGATTGGAACGCCCGAATATTTTCAAAGTCCCAACGTACCGATCAAGAGTAAAGTACCATTTTCCTACATTAGATTTCGTTCTAAATGCTTAATCCCTATGTAAAAACGTTAGTTAAGCAAGAATATCGTATTTTTAAAAAAATCTAATGATAGGATTTTCCAGAAAATTGAAAAAACCGAAAAATGTCAAGAGTAAAGTGCCATTTTCTGACATTAGATTTCGTTCTAAATGCTTAATCCCTATGTAGAAACGTTAGTTAAGCAAGAATATCGTATTTTTAAAAAAATCTAATGATAGGATTTTTCAGAAAATTGAAAAAACCGTAAAATGTCAAGAGTAAAGTGCCCTTACTTTAAACAATGCATCGTTCTAAATGCTTAATCCCTATGTAAAAAAGTTATTTAAGCAGGAATATGTTATTGAAAAAAATTAGAAAAATTTATTTTAGCCGTAAATCGAAAATAATGGATCGAGCGAATCGGTCGATTGCGCCGAGACGCGCTATGATGCAACAGACGAGCGATTGGAACCCCCGAATATTTTCAAAGTCCCAACGTACCGATCAAGAGTAAAGTACCATTTTCCTACATTAGATTTCGTTCTAAATGCTTAATCCCTATGTAAAAACGTTAGTTAAGCAAGAATATCGTATTTTTAAAAAAATCTAATGATACGATTTTCCAGAAAATTGAAAAAACCGAAAAATGTCAAGAGTAAAGTGCCATTTTCTGACATTAGATTTCGTTCTAAATGCTTAATCCCTATGTAGAAACGTTAGTTAAGCAAGAATATCGTATTTTTAAAAAAATCTAATGATAGGATTTTTCAGAAAATTGAAAAAACCGTAAAATGTCAAGAGTAAAGTGCCCTTACTTTAAACAATGTATCGTTCTAAATGCTTAATCCCTATGTAAAAAAGTTATTTAAGCAGGAATATGTTATTGAAAAAAATTAGAAAAATTTATTTTAGCCGTAAATCGAAAATAATGGATCGAGCGAATCGGTCGATTGCGCCGAGACGCGCTATGATGCAACAGACGAGCGATTGGAACCCCCGAATATTTTCAAAGTCCCAACGTACCGATCAAGAGTAAAGTACCATTTTCCTACATTAGATTTCGTTCTAAATGCTTAATCCCTATGTAAAAACGTTAGTTAAGCAAGAATATCGTATTTTTAAAAAAATCTAATGATACGATTTTCCAGAAAATTGAAAAAACCGAAAAATGTCAAGAGTAAAGTGCCATTTTCTGACATTAGATTTCGTTCTAAATGCTTAATCCCTATGTAGAAACGTTAGTTAAGCAAGAATATCGTATTTTTAAAAAAATCTAATGATAGGATTTTTCAGAAAATTGAAAAAACCGTAAAATGTCAAGAGTAAAGTGCCCTTATTTTAAACAATGTATCGTTCTAAATGCTTAATCCCTATGTAAAAAAGTTATTTTAGCAGGAATATGTTATTGAAAAAAATTAGAAAAATTTATTTTAGCCGTAAATCGAAAATAATGGGGACACCGGAGCTGTTCGAAGCGCCGAGCGCGCCGCGTACGCCCGAATATTTTCAAAGTCCCAACGTACCGATCAAGAGTAAAGTACCATTTTCCTACATTAGATTTCGTTCTAAATGCTTAATCCCTATGTAAAAACGTTAGTTAAGCAAGAATATCGTATTTTAAAAAAAATCTAATGATAGGATTTTCCAGAAAATTGAAAAAACCGAAAAATGTCAAGAGTAAAGTGCCATTTTCTGACATTAGATTTCGTTCTAAATGCTTAATCCCTATGTAGAAAGGTTAGTTAAGCAAGATTATCGTATTTTTAAAAAAATCTAATGATAGGATTTTTCAGAAAATTGAAAAAACCGTAAAATGTCAAGAGTAAAGTGCCCTTATTTTAAACATTATATCGTTCTAAATGCTTAATCCCTATGTAAAAAAGTTATCTAAGCAAGAATATGTTATTGAATAAAATGAGAAAAATTTATTTTAGCCGTAAATCGAAAATAATGGGTCGAGCGAATCGGTCGATTGCGCCGAGACGCGCTATGATGCAACAGACGAGCGATTGGAACGCCCGAATATTTTCAAAGTCCCAACGTACCGATCAAGAGTAAAGTACCATTTTCCTACATTAGATTTCGTTCTAAATGCTTAATCCCTATGTAAAAACGTTAGTTAAGCAAGAATATCGTATTTTTAAAAAAATCTAATGATAGGATTTTCCAGAAAATTGAAAAAACCGAAAAATGTCAAGAGTAAAGTGCCATTTTCTGACATTAGATTTCGTTCTAAATGCTTAATCCCTATGTAGAAACGTTAGTTAAGCAAGAATATCGTATTTTTAAAAAAATCTAATGATAGGATTTTTCAGAAAATTGAAAAAACCGTAAAATGTCAAGAGTAAAGTGCCCTTACTTTAAACAATGCATCGTTCTAAATGCTTAATCCCTATGTAAAAAAGTTATTTAAGCAGGAATATGTTATTGAAAAAAATTAGAAAAATTTATTTTAGCCGTAAATCGAAAATAATGGATCGAGCGAATCGGTCGATTGCGCCGAGACGCGCTATGATGCAACAGACGAGCGATTGGAACCCCCGAATATTTTCAAAGTCCCAACGTACCGATCAAGAGTAAAGTACCATTTTCCTACATTAGATTTCGTTCTAAATGCTTAATCCCTATGTAAAAACGTTAGTTAAGCAAGAATATCGTATTTTTAAAAAAATCTAATGATACGATTTTCCAGAAAATTGAAAAAACCGAAAAATGTCAAGAGTAAAGTGCCATTTTCTGACATTAGATTTCGTTCTAAATGCTTAATCCCTATGTAGAAACGTTAGTTAAGCAAGAATATCGTATTTTTAAAAAAATCTAATGATAGGATTTTTCAGAAAATTGAAAAAACCGTAAAATGTCAAGAGTAAAGTGCCCTTACTTTAAACAATGTATCGTTCTAAATGCTTAATCCCTATGTAAAAAAGTTATTTAAGCAGGAATATGTTATTGAAAAAAATTAGAAAAATTTATTTTAGCCGTAAATCGAAAATAATGGATCGAGCGAATCGGTCGATTGCGCCGAGACGCGCTATGATGCAACAGACGAGCGATTGGAACCCCCGAATATTTTCAAAGTCCCAACGTACCGATCAAGAGTAAAGTACCATTTTCCTACATTAGATTTCGTTCTAAATGCTTAATCCCTATGTAAAAACGTTAGTTAAGCAAGAATATCGTATTTTTAAAAAAATCTAATGATACGATTTTCCAGAAAATTGAAAAAACCGAAAAATGTCAAGAGTAAAGTGCCATTTTCTGACATTAGATTTCGTTCTAAATGCTTAATCCCTATGTAGAAAGGTTAGTTAAGCAAGATTATCGTATTTTTAAAAAAATCTAATGATAGGATTTTTCAGAAAATTGAAAAAACCGTAAAATGTCAAGAGTAAAGTGCCCTTATTTTAAACATTATATCGTTCTAAATGCTTAATCCCTATGTAAAAAAGTTATCTAAGCAAGAATATGTTATTGAATAAAATGAGAAAAATTTATTTTAGCCGTAAATCGAAAATAATGGGTCGAGCGAATCGGTCGATTGCGCCGAGACGCGCTATGATGCAACAGACGAGCGATTGGAACGCCCGAATATTTTCAAAGTCCCAACGTACCGATCAAGAGTAAAGTACCATTTTCCTACATTAGATTTCGTTCTAAATGCTTAATCCCTATGTAAAAACGTTAGTTAAGCAAGAATATCGTATTTTTAAAAAAATCTAATGATAGGATTTTCCAGAAAATTGAAAAAACCGAAAAATGTCAAGAGTAAAGTGCCATTTTCTGACATTAGATTTCGTTCTAAATGCTTAATCCCTATGTAGAAACGTTAGTTAAGCAAGAATATCGTATTTTTAAAAAAATCTAATGATAGGATTTTTCAGAAAATTGAAAAAACCGTAAAATGTCAAGAGTAAAGTGCCCTTACTTTAAACAATGCATCGTTCTAAATGCTTAATCCCTATGTAAAAAAGTTATTTAAGCAGGAATATGTTATTGAAAAAAATTAGAAAAATTTATTTTAGCCGTAAATCGAAAATAATGGATCGAGCGAATCGGTCGATTGCGCCGAGACGCGCTATGATGCAACAGACGAGCGATTGGAACCCCCGAATATTTTCAAAGTCCCAACGTACCGATCAAGAGTAAAGTACCATTTTCCTACATTAGATTTCGTTCTAAATGCTTAATCCCTATGTAAAAACGTTAGTTAAGCAAGAATATCGTATTTTTAAAAAAATCTAATGATACGATTTTCCAGAAAATTGAAAAAACCGAAAAATGTCAAGAGTAAAGTGCCATTTTCTGACATTAGATTTCGTTCTAAATGCTTAATCCCTATGTAGAAAGGTTAGTTAAGCAAGATTATCGTATTTTTAAAAAAATCTAATGATAGGATTTTTCAGAAAATTGAAAAAACCGTAAAATGTCAAGAGTAAAGTGCCCTTATTTTAAACATTATATCGTTCTAAATGCTTAATCCCTATGTAAAAAAGTTATCTAAGCAAGAATATGTTATTGAATAAAATGAGAAAAATTTATTTTAGCCGTAAATCGAAAATAATGGGTCGAGCGAATCGGTCGATTGCGCCGAGACGCGCTATGATGCAACAGACGAGCGATTGGAACGCCCGAATATTTTCAAAGTCCCAACGTACCGATCAAGAGTAAAGTACCATTTTCCTACATTAGATTTCGTTCTAAATGCTTAATCCCTATGTAAAAACGTTAGTTAAGCAAGAATATCGTATTTTTAAAAAAATCTAATGATAGGATTTTCCAGAAAATTGAAAAAACCGAGAAATGTCAAGAGTAAAGTGCCATTTTCTGACATTAGATTTCGTTCTAAATGCTTAATCCCTATGTAGAAACGTTAGTTAAGCAAGAATATCGTATTTTTAAAAAAATCTAATGATAGGATTTTTCAGAAAATTGAAAAAACCGTAAAATGTCAAGAGTAAAGTGCCCTTACTTTAAACAATGCATCGTTCTAAATGCTTAATCCCTATGTAAAAAAGTTATTTAAGCAGGAATATGTTATTGAAAAAAATTAGAAAAATTTATTTTAGCCGTAAATCGAAAATAATGGATCGAGCGAATCGGTCGATTGCGCCGAGACGCGCTATGATGCAACAGACGAGCGATTGGAACCCCCGAATATTTTCAAAGTCCCAACGTACCGATCAAGAGTAAAGTACCATTTTCCTACATTAGATTTCGTTCTAAATGCTTAATCCCTATGTAAAAACGTTAGTTAAGCAAGAATATCGTATTTTTAAAAAAATCTAATGATACGATTTTCCAGAAAATTGAAAAAACCGAAAAATGTCAAGAGTAAAGTGCCATTTTCTGACATTAGATTTCGTTCTAAATGCTTAATCCCTATGTAGAAACGTTAGTTAAGCAAGAATATCGAATTTTTAAAAAAATCTAATGATAGGATTTTTCAGAAAATTGAAAAAACCGTAAAATGTCAAGAGTAAAGTGCCCTTACTTTAAACAATGTATCGTTCTAAATGCTTAATCCCTATGTAAAAAAGTTATTTAAGCAGGAATATGTTATTGAAAAAAATTAGAAAAATTTATTTTAGCCGTAAATCGAAAATAATGGGGACACCGGAGCTGTTCGAAGCGCCGAGCGCGCCGCGTACGCCCGAATATTTTCAAAGTCCCAACGTACCGATCAAGAGTAAAGTACCATTTTCCTACATTAGATTTCGTTCTAAATGCTTAATCCCTATGTAAAAACGTTAGTTAAGCAAGAATATCGTATTTTTAAAAAAATCTAATGATAGGATTTTCCAGAAAATTGAAAAAACCGAAAAATGTCAAGAGTAAAGTGCCATTTTCTGACATTAGATTTCGTTCTAAATGCTTAATCCCTATGTAGAAACGTTAGTTAAGCAAGAATATCGTATTTTTAAAAAAATCTAATGATAGGATTTTTCAGAAAATTGAAAAAACCGTAAAATGTCAAGAGTAAAGTGCCCTTATTTTAAACAATGTATCGTTCTAAATGCTTAATCCCTATGTAAAAAAGTTATTTAAGCAGGAATATGTTATTGAAAAAAATTAAAAAAATTTATTTTAGCCGTAAATCGAAAATAATGGATCGAGCGAATCGGTCGATTGCGCCGAGACGCGCTATGATGCAACAGACGAGCGATTGGAACGCCCGAATATTTTCAAAGTCCCAACGTACCGATCAAGAGTAAAGTGCCATTTTCTGACATTAGATTTCGTTCTAAATGCTTAATCCCTATGTAGAAACGTTAGTTAAGCAAGAATATCGTATTTTTAAAAAAATCTAATGATAGGATTTTTCAGAAAATTGAAAAAACCGTAAAATGTCAAGAGTAAAGTGCCCTTATTTTAAACAATGTATCGTTCTAAATGCTTAATCCCTATGTAAAAAAGTTATTTAAGCAGGAATATGTTATTGAAAAAAATTAGAAAAATTTATTTTAGCCGTAAATCGATAATAATGGATCGAGCGAATCGCTCGATTGCGCCGAGACGCGCTATGATGCAACAGACGAGCGATTGGAACGCCCGAATATTTTCAAAGTCCCAACGTACCGATCAAGAGTAAAGTACCATTTTCCTACATTAGATTTCGTTCTAAATGCTTAATCCCTATGTAGAAACGTTAGTTAAGCAAGAATATCGTATTTTTAAAAAAATCTAATGATAGGATTTTCCAGAAAATTGAAAAAACCGAAAAATGTCAAGAGTAAAGTGCCATTTTCTGACATTAGATTTCGTTCTAAATGCTTAATCCCTATGTAGAAACGTTAGTTAAGCAAGAATATCGTATTTTTAAAAAAATCTAATGATAGGATTTTTCAGAAGATTGAAAAAACCGTAAAATGTCAAGAGTAAAGTGCCCTTATTTTAAACAATGTATCGTTCTAAATGCTTAATCCCTATGTAAAAAAGTTATTTAAGCAGGAATATGTTATTGAAAAAAATTAGAAAAATTTATTTTAGCCGTAAATCGAAAATAATGGATCGAGCGAATCGGTCGATTGCGCCGAGACGCGCTATGATGCAACAGACGAGCGATTGGAACGCCCGAATATTTTCAAAGTCCCAACGTACCGATCAAGAGTAAAGTACCATTTTCCTACATTAGATTTCGTTCTAAATGCTTAATCCCTATGTAAAAACGTTAGTTAAGCAAGAATATCGTATTTTTAAAAAAATCTAATGATAGGATTTTCCAGAAAAATGAAAAAACCGAAAAATGTCAAGAGTAAAGTGCCATTTTCTGACATTAGATTTCGTTCTAAATGCTTAATCCCTATGTAGAAACGTTAGTTAAGCAAGAATATCGTATTTTTAAAAAAATCTAATGATAGGATTTTTCAGAAAATTGAAAAAACCGTAAAATGTCAAGAGTAAAGTGCCCTTACTTTAAACAATGCATCGTTCTAAATGCTTAATCCCTATGTAAAAAAGTTATTTAAGCAGGAATATGTTATTGAAAAAAATTAGAAAAATTTATTTTAGCCGTAAATCGAAAATAATGGATCGAGCGAATCGGTCGATTGCGCCGAGACGCGCTATGATGCAACAGACGAGCGATTGGAACCCCCGAATATTTTCAAAGTCCCAACGTACCGATCAAGAGTAAAGTACCATTTTCCTACATTAGATTTCGTTCTAAATGCTTAATCCCTATGTAAAAACGTTAGTTAAGCAAGAATATCGTATTTTTAAAAAAATCTAATGATACGATTTTCCAGAAAATTGAAAAAACCGAAAAATGTCAAGAGTAAAGTGCCATTTTCTGACATTAGATTTCGTTCTAAATGCTTAATCCCTATGTAGAAACGTTAGTTAAGCAAGAATATCGTATTTTTAAAAAAATCTAATGATAGGATTTTTCAGAAAATTGAAAAAACCGTAAAATGTCAAGAGTAAAGTGCCCTTATTTTAAACATTATATCGTTCTAAATGCTTAATCCCTATGTAAAAAAGTTATCTAAGCAAGAATATGTTATTGAAAAAAATTAGAAAAATTTATTTTAGCCGTAAATCGAAAAGAAGTCTGTTCGTTTCTCTGTCTCTCTCGCGCGATCGAACTATCGATGTTTCCCGACAAACTATTGGAAGTTTAATTAAACTTTATACATGAAATTACTCGTTTTGATCCCCGCTACACAGTCGTATACTTTTTATAATTTTGTGGAATCGGGAACCTTGAAATATTTAACATAACGCGGATCGACTGTCTCTGTCTCTTTCTAGATCGGAAGAATCGATGTTTCCCGGCAAACTATTGGGAGTTTAATTAAACTTTATACATGAAATTACTCGTTCTGATCCCCGCTACACAGCCGTATACTTTTTATAATTTTGTGGAATCGGGAACCTCGAAATATTTATCATAACGCGGATCGACTGTCTCTGTCTCTTTCTAGATCGGAAGAATCGATGTTTCCCGGCAAACTATTGGGAGTTTAATTAAACTTTATACATGAAATTACTCGTTTTGGTCCCCGCTACACAGCCGTATACTTTTTATAATTTTGTGGAATCGGGAACCTCGAAATATTTATCATAACGCGGATCGACTGTCTCTGTCTCTTTCTAGATCGGAAGAATCGATGTTTCCCGGCAAACTATTGGGAGTTTAATTAAACTTTATACATGAAATTACTCGTTCTGATCCCCGCTACACAGCCGTATACTTTTTATAATTTTGTGGAATCGGGAACCTTGAAATATTTAACATAACGCGGATCGACTGTCTCTGTCTCTTTCTAGATCGGAATAATCGATGTTTCCCGGCAAACTATTGGGAGTTTAATTAAACTTTATACATGAAATTACTCGTTTTGATCCCCGCTACACAGCCGTATACTTTTTATAATTTTGTGGAATCGGGAACCTTGAGATATTTAACATAACGCGGATCGACTGTCTCTGTCTCTTTCTAGATCGGAATAATCGATGTTTCCCGGCAAACTAATGGGAGTTTAATTAAACTTTATACACGAAATTACTCGTTTTGATCCCCGCTACACAGCCGTATACTTTTTATAATTTTGTGGAATCGGGAACCTTGAAATATTTAACATAACGCGGATCGACTGTCTCTGTCTCTTTCTAGATCGGAATTATCGATGTTTCCCGGAAACTAATGGGATATTAATTAAACTTTATACACGAAATTACTCGTTTTGATCCCCGCTACACAGCCGTATACTTTTTATAATTTTGTGGAATCGGGAACCTTGAAATATTTAACATAACGCGGATCGACTGTCTCTGTCTCTTTCTAGATCGGAATAATCGATGTTTCCCGGCAAACTAATGGGAGTTTAATTAAACTTTATACACGAAATTACTCGTTTTGATCCCCGCTACACAGCCGTATACTTTTTATAATTTTGTGGAATCGGGAACCTTGAGATATTTAACATAACGCGGATCGACTGTCTCTGTCTCTTTCTAGATCGGAATTATCGATGTTTCCCGGAAACTAATGGGATATTAATTAAACTTTATACACGAAATTACTCGTTTTGGTCCCTGCTACACAGCCGTATACTTTTTATAATTTTGTGGAATCGGGAACCTTGAAATATTTAACATAACGCGGATCGACTGTCTCTCTCTCTTTCTAGATCGGAATAATCGATGTTTCCCGGCAAACTATTGGGAGATTAATTAAACTTTATACATGAAATTACTCGTTTTGGTCCCCGCTACACAGCCGTATACTTTTTATAATTTTATGGAATCGGGAACCTTGAAATATTTAACATAACGCGGATCGACTGTCTCTGTCTCTTTCTAGATCGGAATAATCGATGTTTCCCGGCAAACTATTGGGAGATTAATTAAACTTTATACACGAAATTACTCGTTTTGATCCCCGCTACACAGCCGTATACTTTTTATAATTTTGTGGAATCGGTAACCTTGAGATATTTAACATAACGCGGATCGACTGTCTCTGTCTCTTTCTAGATCGGAATTATCGATGTTTCCCGGCAAACTATTGGGAGATTAATTAAACTTTATACATGAAATTACTCGTTTTGATCCCCGCTACACAGCCGTATACTTTTTATAATTTTGTGGAATCGGTAACCTTGAAATATTTAACATAACGCGGATCGTCTATCTCTGTCTCTTTCTAGATCGGAAGAATCGATGTTTCCCGGCAAACTAATGGGAGTTTAATTAAACTTTATGCATCAAATCATTCAGTTTGACTCCTGCAACACAACCAAACACTCTCTGTAATTTTCTGAACTGAAAAACCACTGAAATTGCGCTCGAAATGCGGAGCGACGGGTCGACGCGTCTGCACTGTGCGACAGCTAGTCAAAACGTCCGAACAGCGTATTGTTTTCGATCTCTTGGTATAATATTCGTATTCCTTGCTGTGTATAGCTTCCGATCGATTATTGCAATGGTCAAAGTTCCAGCGGCGTAATGCTTTCCATAAGATTACATTAATATAACCAGCGGCATATTGCTTTCTATCTTGTAATGAAAATTTTATAACCAAGTACCAACGGCGTATTGCTTTCGTTCGGATAATGGAGATTTTACAACCAAGTACCAGCGGTTTCTGTCTTATAATTAAATTATTATAATAAAATAAAGTACCAGCGGCGTGTTACTTTCGTTCGGATAATGGAGATTTTACAACCAAGTATCAGCGGTTTCTGTCTTATAATTAAATTATTATAATAAAATAAAGTACCAGCGGCGTGTTACTTTCGTTCGGATAATGGAGATTTTATGTCCAGCGGCGTAGTGCTTTCTATCTTATAATGTAATTCTTATTACAAAGTACCAGCGGCGTATTGCTTTTTTACCAGCGGCGTATTGCTTCGTACCAGCGGCGTATTGCTTTTTTTTCCAGCGGCGTATTGGTTCGTACCAGCGGCGTATTGCTTTTTTTCCAGCGGCGTATTGCTTTTTTTCCAGCGGCGTATTCGTTCGTACCAGCGGCGTATTGCTTTTTTTTCCAGCGGCGTATTGTTTCGTACCAGCGGCGTATTGCTTTCCGTAACCTCGAAAAACACAAAGTGCCAGCGGCGTGTTGCTTTGGAAAATAGAGCCAACATCAGCGGCATTCCGGCCTGTGCTCGGTTGGGCACGGAAACGCGACTGACCAATAGGAAGGTTAATTTTCGCCGAATGCAACGTCTGATCTTTCTATATCATGGTTTTGCAACGTCTGATCTTTCTAAATCGCGATAGTGCAACGCTTGA
>NW_027476224.1:205000-215000 GCF_051020955.1 Megalopta genalis | reverse complement strand
AAGTTTCTCTCTCCTTTCGTCGTTATTTACACCGGACGGACTCACGGCCGGCTCTAGCTGGGTGTCATATATATATATATACGTCCCACGCTCATGCTGCCACTAGCGCGCAACAGAGTAGGGTGTCAATGACAACGACACAGCATTGAAACGAGCTACACAAGCCGGTCTCTCTTGATACCAATGTAAACGAGCATTAAGTTATCTTCAGACTGCCCGATATTTTCGTCCTTTGGACTTTCCCAACGATTCCTTTTTTTCTTTTTTTTTTACACACCACAGCGAAGACTTGAGGAAGCGTGATTAGCACGCTCGCATCCCTCCCTGTCCTACTACAACTGTAAAGAAAGAAAAAAGAATACATTGGGCTTTCTCTCTATCGAGAAGATGGCCTACGCAACGCAGATCAAAGGCCTAATACGTGTAATATAATACGCGTCTGGCCGTGTATAAATCACGCACGAATGATCTGGTCGGGCCCAACTCTTCTCGTACGCTTATTTTTCCGTGTTGGGGCACTATCATAAAATCACACAAACCCCAACACGTGTGTGTCTTGGAAGGAAGATGGCCTACGCAACGCAGATCAAAGGCCTAATACGTGTAGTACACACGTCTGCCGTGTAAATCACGCACGAATGATCTGGTCGGGCCCAACTCTTCTCCACCACACCACATCCCAACTTTGTACATTTTTATATATTTTTGTGCGTTGGGGCACCTTCATAATCACAAACCCCAACAACACATATATCTCTCTCTTTGAAAGATTTGTTGTGGCCTACGCAACGCAGATCAAAGGCCTAATACGTGTAGTACACACGTCTGGCCGTGTAAATCACGCACGAATGATCTGGCGGGCTCAACAATATCTTTTTTTTTTATATGAATTCTTATCCACAAACTAATCGAATTCATTTTCTCTCCTCCTCTCCTCTCTCTTTGAGATATATTGGAACATTGTAATGATCCTTCCGCAGGTTCACCTACGGAAACCTTGTTACGACTTTTACTTCCTCTAAATAATCAAGTTTGGTCATCTTCCCGGCATCATCGGCAATGCCGAAACATTGCCGCGCACCAGTCCGAAGACCTCACTAAATCATTCAATCGGTAGTAGCGACGGGCGGTGTGTACAAAGGGCAGGGACGTAATCAACGCGAGCTTATGACTCGCGCTTACTGGGAATTCCTCGTTCATGGGGAATAATTGCAAGCCCCAATCCCTAGCACGAAGGAGGTTCAGCGGGTTACCCGGGCCTTTCGGCCAGGGAACACACGCTGATTCCTTCAGTGTAGCGCGCGTGCGGCCCAGAACATCTAAGGGCATCACAGACCTGTTATTGCTCAATCTCGTGCGGCTAGAAGCCGCCTGTCCCTCTAAGAAGATTTGTTTGTACGTTGGTAGTAAAAACCCCACCGGCAGAAGCCGAGAGCCTTCGAGATACCATAATTACGTCTATTTAGCAGGCTAGAGTCTCGTTCGTTATCGGAATTAACCAGACAAATCGCTCCACCAACTAAGAACGGCCATGCACCACCACCCACCGAATCAAGAAAGAGCTATCAATCTGTCAATCCTTCCGGTGTCCGGGCCTGGTGAGGTTTCCCGTGTTGAGTCAAATTAAGCCGCAGGCTCCACTCCTGGTGGTGCCCTTCCGTCAATTCCTTTAAGTTTCAGCTTTGCAACCATACTTCCCCCGGAACCCAAAAGCTTTGGTTTCCCGGAAGCTGCCCGCCGAG
This sequence comes from Megalopta genalis, assembly GCF_051020955.1. NCBI lineage: Eukaryota > Metazoa > Arthropoda > Insecta > Hymenoptera > Halictidae > Megalopta > Megalopta genalis. Next base: position 213,258 of record NW_027476224.1, on the reverse strand, counting down.
TCATCGTAGGAACTTCGGCGGATCGCTAGCTGGCATCGTTTATGGTTAGAACTAGGGCGGTATCTGATCGCCTTCGAACCTCTAACTTTCGTTCTTGATTAATGAAAACATTTTTGGCAAATGCTTTCGCTTCTGTCCGTCTTGCGACGATCCAAGAATTTCACCTCTAACGTCGCAATACGAATGCCCCCATCTGTCCCTATTAATCATTACCTCGGGGTTCCGAAAACCAACAAAATAGAACCGAGGTCCTATTCCATTATTCCATGCACACAGTATTCAGGCGAAGGTAGCCTGCTTTGAGCACTCTAATTTGTTCAAAGTAAACGTACCGGCCCACCTCGACACTCAGTGAAGAGCACCGCGATGGGATATTAGTTGGACCGCCCCGTGAAGAGCAAAGCCCACCGGTAGGACGTACCACATAATGCCAGTTAAACACCGCGAGCGATGAACCGACACTGTGACACACAGATTCAACTACGAGCTTTTTAACCGCAACAACTTTAATATACGCTATTGGAGCTGGAATTACCGCGGCTGCTGGCACCAGACTTGCCCTCCAATGGATCCTCGTTAAAGGATTTAAAGTGTACTCATTCCGATTACGGGGCCTCGGATGAGTCCCGTATCGTTATTTTTCGTCACTACCTCCCCGTGCCGGGAGTGGGTAATTTGCGCGCCTGCTGCCTTCCTTGGATGTGGTAGCCGTTTCTCAGGCTCCCTCTCCGGAATCGAACCCTGATTCCCCGTTACCCGTTACAACCATGGTAGGCGCAGAACCTACCATCGACAGTTGATAAGGCAGACATTTGAAAGATGCGTCGCCGGTGCTATAAGACCATGCGATCAGCACAAAGTTATTCAGAGTCACCAAAGCAAACGATGGACGAGTGTAAACACCCGCCACCGATTGGTTTTGATCTAATAAAAGCGTTCCTACCATCTCTGGTCGGAACTCTGTTTTGCATGTATTAGCTCTAGAATTACCACAGTTATCCAAGTAAATTTTAGTACGATCTAAGAAACCATAACTGATTTAATGAGCCATTCGCGGTTTCACCTTAATACGGCATGTACTGAGACATGCATGGCTTAATCTTTGAGACAAGCATATGACTACTGGCAGGATCAACCAGGGAACTATACAATATGTATATATAAAATGGACAAAATTTAAATCCTTTTCCATCGTCGCCTGTTTCATATATATATGTCAGGTCGACACACCATTTTTCTCTTTCAAATATGTACAAGTTTTGCCACATTCCGCGCTTGTAACATATCTTCTTTAACGCTCAATTTCTTTCATTTTTCTACCATACAGATATTACCGTACGCCCAAAAACGTACGTATTATATTTTTGTTCTATCATAAAATCACATTTTTCTACGTACGCCAGCTTCGTACGTTTCTATCTTTGCCTTCATAAAATCACAAGATAATTTTATCTTCAAGAGTCTCGCTATTAACATCTTGTAAGATAAATGTACGTCCCAGCTAAAACGTACAAATACTTCAAGTTAAGTAATAATATATCATCGCTATTGACAAATTTTTAAGATCCAAGACACAGTTCTCTCTATATGTTTTAATATTTTTTATGTACTCAAATATATTCAAAGGAAAAAGTACATGGGTGATGCCATAGTCGTGGAAGCGCGTACGCTCACGCTGATCTTCTGACCGCCGGAAGCACGAAACCTCTGATCTGGGCAAAATCGGCAAGCCGAGGAAGAACGGACAGGACACATGCTGGACTGGCGAGAAAGCGTGTTCTTCCGCTCGCGCTAGGCATTTCGATTTCTGACACCTCTTGATTTAAAAAATCAGTTTTTTGATAGTTTTCTCTCTCCACTGGGCTATTCATTTTAGCCACAGTTTTCAATTGGTACGATTTGCTTCCAAATCTTACAGATGCATTTTAAAAAATTTTTCCATCGCTCGGACAGAAGAGTCGATTGCTCAGTGAGTACGAGTATACATACAAAGTGCATACGGGTAACCAACCCCGTAGGGCTTGCCACATATGGGCCATTCGGTCAAAGACACCGACCCGTGGCCACGCTGTGTGGAGAAAAGTCCGTAACGTAAACGGCACGAAACAGTCAGGACCGAAGCCCCGAAGGAGCTCTGAGACAGCTTCTCGACCGAGATCGTAGAATTGGCCCAAAACCCGCTCTGCTCCGTCCGCCTCGCACGGACCGTGTATCTCTTATAGATACCGAACGGCCGGCAAGGACGCCGGCGCCGCCGGCCGAATAGCACGCGCGCTTATGAGTGTAAACCGCCGCGGCAACAGACCGCCCGGCCGTGCTGTTGTAACATAGCGCGTGAACGAACGAAAAAAATTTTTATAGTAAACATTAAAATAAATTACACTACCGTAAACTAGACAAAAAATTACACATTTTTTCCCAATATGAAAATTTTCACAAACTTTTTAAAGTCCCATCGCATCGAGTAAACTTTTTTAATAACGCGTCCGCACGATTCTAAATGCTTAATCCATATGTGAAATCGTTCACTGATCACGAATATCGTATTTAAAAAAATTACAAAAATTTATTTTTCAAAATAATCAAAAAAAACCGAAAAATCACAAGAGTAAAGTACCATTATTTTAAACAACATGTCGTTCTAAATGCTTAATCCCTATGTAAAAAAGTTATTTAAGCAAGAATATGTAATTGAAAAAAATTAGAAAAATTTATTTTAGCCGTAAATCGAAAATAATGGGGACACCGGAGCTGTTCGAAGCGCCGAGACGCGCCGCGTACGGCCGAATATTTTCTAAGTCCCAACGTACCGATCAAGAGTAAAGTACCATTTTCCTACATTAGATTTCGTTCTAAATGCTTAATCCCTATGTAAAAACGTTAGTTAAGCAAGAATATCGTATTTTTAAAAAAATCTAATGATACGATTTTCCAGAAAATTGAAAAAACCGAAAAATGTCAAGAGTAAAGTGCCATTTTCTGACATTAGATTTCGTTCTAAATGCTTAATCCCTATGTAGAAACGTTAGTTAAGCAAGAATATCGTATTTTTAAAAAAATCTAATGATAGGATTTTTCAGAAAATTGAAAAAACCGTAAAATGTCAAGAGTAAAGTGCCCTTATTTTAAACAATGTATCGTTCTAAATGCTTAATCCCTATGTAAAAAAGTTATTTTAGCAGGAATATGTTATTGAAAAAAATTAGAAAAATTTATTTTAGCCGTAAATCGAAAATAATGGGGACACCGGAGCTGTTCGAAGCGCCGAGCGCGCCGCGTACGCCCGAATATTTTCAAAGTCCCAACGTACCGATCAAGAGTAAAGTACCATTTTCCTACATTAGATTTCGTTCTAAATGCTTAATCCCTATGTAAAAACGTTAGTTAAGCAAGAATATCGTATTTTAAAAAAAATCTAATGATAGGATTTTCCAGAAAATTGAAAAAACCGAAAAATGTCAAGAGTAAAGTGCCATTTTCTGACATTAGATTTCGTTCTAAATGCTTAATCCCTATGTAGAAAGGTTAGTTAAGCAAGATTATCGTATTTTTAAAAAAATCTAATGATAGGATTTTTCAGAAAATTGAAAAAACCGTAAAATGTCAAGAGTAAAGTGCCCTTATTTTAAACATTATATCGTTCTAAATGCTTAATCCCTATGTAAAAAAGTTATCTAAGCAAGAATATGTTATTGAATAAAATGAGAAAAATTTATTTTAGCCGTAAATCGAAAATAATGGGTCGAGCGAATCGGTCGATTGCGCCGAGACGCGCTATGATGCAACAGACGAGCGATTGGAACGCCCGAATATTTTCAAAGTCCCAACGTACCGATCAAGAGTAAAGTACCATTTTCCTACATTAGATTTCGTTCTAAATGCTTAATCCCTATGTAAAAACGTTAGTTAAGCAAGAATATCGTATTTTTAAAAAAATCTAATGATAGGATTTTCCAGAAAATTGAAAAAACCGAAAAATGTCAAGAGTAAAGTGCCATTTTCTGACATTAGATTTCGTTCTAAATGCTTAATCCCTATGTAGAAACGTTAGTTAAGCAAGAATATCGTATTTTTAAAAAAATCTAATGATAGGATTTTTCAGAAAATTGAAAAAACCGTAAAATGTCAAGAGTAAAGTGCCCTTACTTTAAACAATGCATCGTTCTAAATGCTTAATCCCTATGTAAAAAAGTTATTTAAGCAGGAATATGTTATTGAAAAAAATTAGAAAAATTTATTTTAGCCGTAAATCGAAAATAATGGATCGAGCGAATCGGTCGATTGCGCCGAGACGCGCTATGATGCAACAGACGAGCGATTGGAACCCCCGAATATTTTCAAAGTCCCAACGTACCGATCAAGAGTAAAGTACCATTTTCCTACATTAGATTTCGTTCTAAATGCTTAATCCCTATGTAAAAACGTTAGTTAAGCAAGAATATCGTATTTTTAAAAAAATCTAATGATACGATTTTCCAGAAAATTGAAAAAACCGAAAAATGTCAAGAGTAAAGTGCCATTTTCTGACATTAGATTTCGTTCTAAATGCTTAATCCCTATGTAGAAACGTTAGTTAAGCAAGAATATCGTATTTTTAAAAAAATCTAATGATAGGATTTTTCAGAAAATTGAAAAAACCGTAAAATGTCAAGAGTAAAGTGCCCTTACTTTAAACAATGTATCGTTCTAAATGCTTAATCCCTATGTAAAAAAGTTATTTAAGCAGGAATATGTTATTGAAAAAAATTAGAAAAATTTATTTTAGCCGTAAATCGAAAATAATGGATCGAGCGAATCGGTCGATTGCGCCGAGACGCGCTATGATGCAACAGACGAGCGATTGGAACCCCCGAATATTTTCAAAGTCCCAACGTACCGATCAAGAGTAAAGTACCATTTTCCTACATTAGATTTCGTTCTAAATGCTTAATCCCTATGTAAAAACGTTAGTTAAGCAAGAATATCGTATTTTTAAAAAAATCTAATGATACGATTTTCCAGAAAATTGAAAAAACCGAAAAATGTCAAGAGTAAAGTGCCATTTTCTGACATTAGATTTCGTTCTAAATGCTTAATCCCTATGTAGAAACGTTAGTTAAGCAAGAATATCGTATTTTTAAAAAAATCTAATGATAGGATTTTTCAGAAAATTGAAAAAACCGTAAAATGTCAAGAGTAAAGTGCCCTTATTTTAAACAATGTATCGTTCTAAATGCTTAATCCCTATGTAAAAAAGTTATTTTAGCAGGAATATGTTATTGAAAAAAATTAGAAAAATTTATTTTAGCCGTAAATCGAAAATAATGGGGACACCGGAGCTGTTCGAAGCGCCGAGCGCGCCGCGTACGCCCGAATATTTTCAAAGTCCCAACGTACCGATCAAGAGTAAAGTACCATTTTCCTACATTAGATTTCGTTCTAAATGCTTAATCCCTATGTAAAAACGTTAGTTAAGCAAGAATATCGTATTTTAAAAAAAATCTAATGATAGGATTTTCCAGAAAATTGAAAAAACCGAAAAATGTCAAGAGTAAAGTGCCATTTTCTGACATTAGATTTCGTTCTAAATGCTTAATCCCTATGTAGAAAGGTTAGTTAAGCAAGATTATCGTATTTTTAAAAAAATCTAATGATAGGATTTTTCAGAAAATTGAAAAAACCGTAAAATGTCAAGAGTAAAGTGCCCTTATTTTAAACATTATATCGTTCTAAATGCTTAATCCCTATGTAAAAAAGTTATCTAAGCAAGAATATGTTATTGAATAAAATGAGAAAAATTTATTTTAGCCGTAAATCGAAAATAATGGGTCGAGCGAATCGGTCGATTGCGCCGAGACGCGCTATGATGCAACAGACGAGCGATTGGAACGCCCGAATATTTTCAAAGTCCCAACGTACCGATCAAGAGTAAAGTACCATTTTCCTACATTAGATTTCGTTCTAAATGCTTAATCCCTATGTAAAAACGTTAGTTAAGCAAGAATATCGTATTTTTAAAAAAATCTAATGATAGGATTTTCCAGAAAATTGAAAAACCCGAAAAATGTCAAGAGTAAAGTGCCATTTTCTGACATTAGATTTCGTTCTAAATGCTTAATCCCTATGTAGAAACGTTAGTTAAGCAAGAATATCGTATTTTTAAAAAAATCTAATGATAGGATTTTTCAGAAAATTGAAAAAACCGTAAAATGTCAAGAGTAAAGTGCCCTTACTTTAAACAATGCATCGTTCTAAATGCTTAATCCCTATGTAAAAAAGTTATTTAAGCAGGAATATGTTATTGAAAAAAATTAGAAAAATTTATTTTAGCCGTAAATCGAAAATAATGGATCGAGCGAATCGGTCGATTGCGCCGAGACGCGCTATGATGCAACAGACGAGCGATTGGAACCCCCGAATATTTTCAAAGTCCCAACGTACCGATCAAGAGTAAAGTACCATTTTCCTACATTAGATTTCGTTCTAAATGCTTAATCCCTATGTAAAAACGTTAGTTAAGCAAGAATATCGTATTTTTAAAAAAATCTAATGATAGGATTTTCCAGAAAATTGAAAAAACCGAAAAATGTCAAGAGTAAAGTGCCATTTTCTGACATTAGATTTCGTTCTAAATGCTTAATCCCTATGTAGAAACGTTAGTTAAGCAAGAATATCGTACTTTTAAAAAAATCTAATGATAGGATTTTTCAGAAAATTGAAAAAACCGTAAAATGTCAAGAGTAAAGTGCCCTTATTTTAAACATTATATCGTTCTAAATGCTTAATCCCTATGTAAAAAAGTTATCTAAGCAAGAATATGTTATTGAAAAAAATTAGAAAAATTTATTTTAGCCGTAAATCGAAAAGAAGTCTGTTCGTTTCTCTGTCTCTCTCGCGCGATCGAACTATCGATGTTTCCCGACAAACTATTGGAAGTTTAATTAAACTTTATACATGAAATTACTCGTTTTGATCCCCGCTACACAGTCGTATACTTTTTATAATTTTGTGGAATCGGGAACCTTGAAATATTTAACATAACGCGGATCGACTGTCTCTGTCTCTTTCTAGATCGGAAGAATCGATGTTTCCCGGCAAACTATTGGGAGTTTAATTAAACTTTATACATGAAATTACTCGTTCTGATCCCCGCTACACAGCCGTATACTTTTTATAATTTTGTGGAATCGGGAACCTCGAAATATTTATCATAACGCGGATCGACTGTCTCTGTCTCTTTCTAGATCGGAAGAATCGATGTTTCCCGGCAAACTATTGGGAGTTTAATTAAACTTTATACATGAAATTACTCGTTTTGGTCCCCGCTACACAGCCGTATACTTTTTATAATTTTGTGGAATCGGGAACCTCGAAATATTTATCATAACGCGGATCGACTGTCTCTGTCTCTTTCTAGATCGGAAGAATCGATGTTTCCCGGCAAACTATTGGGAGTTTAATTAAACTTTATACATGAAATTACTCGTTCTGATCCCCGCTACACAGCCGTATACTTTTTATAATTTTGTGGAATCGGGAACCTTGAAATATTTAACATAACGCGGATCGACTGTCTCTGTCTCTTTCTAGATCGGAATAATCGATGTTTCCCGGCAAACTATTGGGAGTTTAATTAAACTTTATACATGAAATTACTCGTTTTGATCCCCGCTACACAGCCGTATACTTTTTATAATTTTGTGGAATCGGGAACCTTGAGATATTTAACATAACGCGGATCGACTGTCTCTGTCTCTTTCTAGATCGGAATAATCGATGTTTCCCGGCAAACTAATGGGAGTTTAATTAAACTTTATACACGAAATTACTCGTTTTGATCCCCGCTACACAGCCGTATACTTTTTATAATTTTGTGGAATCGGGAACCTTGAGATATTTAACATAACGCGGATCGACTGTCTCTGTCTCTTTCTAGATCGGAATTATCGATGTTTCCCGGAAACTAATGGGATATTAATTAAACTTTATACACGAAATTACTCGTTTTGGTCCCTGCTACACAGCCGTATACTTTTTATAATTTTGTGGAATCGGGAACCTTGAAATATTTAACATAACGCGGATCGACTGTCTCTCTCTCTTTCTAGATCGGAATAATCGATGTTTCCCGGCAAACTATTGGGAGATTAATTAAACTTTATACATGAAATTACTCGTTTTGGTCCCCGCTACACAGCCGTATACTTTTTATAATTTTATGGAATCGGGAACCTTGAAATATTTAACATAACGCGGATCGACTGTCTCTGTCTCTTTCT